>NC_136071.1:1168304855-1168467355 GCF_964261635.1 Lissotriton helveticus
CAGGAATGCCCCAGGCAAGACCCGCCAACCCACCCGCAAAAAAACACCCGACACAACACCACCAAACAGCGAAAAAGCTAAATCTCATACTTACAATGTCTCTCGGCCTTCGGTCCAAACGCGGCGCTGTGCAGCTAGGTCGTCATCATCATCAATCATCATAACTCCTGTTTTCCACCACGGATTTCCTGAAAAGCAAATGCAATCAAGATTAGACTGTCGCAGCAGTGCTTCGACAGAGACCCCGGCCGCAACCCACCCACGAACAGCAGGAAGCCCCCCAAAACGCTACATTGAGCAAGATGTCTGAAGAAATGGCAAAAAAAAGGCTTTTCCTTAAGGATTTTGTCCAAAACACTTCTATCCGGCATTAGACCTTCCCAGGAATGCCCCAGCCAAGACCCGCCAACCCACCCGCAAAAAAACACGCGACAACACCCCCAAACAGCGAAAAAGCTAAATCTCATACTTACAATATCTCTCGGCCTTCGGTCCAAAGTAACGCGCTGTGCAGCTAGGTCATCATCAATCATCATAACTCCTGTTTTCCACCACGGATTTCCTGAAAAGCAAATGCAATCAAGATTAGACTGTCGCAGCAGTGCTTCGACAGAGACCCCGGCCGCAACCCACCCACGAACAGCAGGAAGCCCCCCAAAACGCTACATTGAGCAAGATGTCTGAAGAAATGGCAAAAAAAAGGCTGTTCCTTATGGATTTTGTCCAAAACACTTGTATCCGGTATTAGACCTTCCCAGGAATGCCCCAGGCAAGACCCGCCAACCCACCCGCAAAAAAACACCCGACACAACACCCCCAAACAGCGAAAAAGCTAAATCTCATACTTACAATGTCTCTCGGCCTTCGGTCCAAACGCGGCGCTGTGCAGCTAGGTCGTCATCATCATCAATCATCATAACTCCTGTTTTCCACCACGGATTTCCTGAAAAGCAAATGCAATCAAGATTAGACTGTCGCAGCAGTGCTTCGACAGAGACCCCGGCCGCAACCCACCCACGAACAGCAGGAAGCCCCCCAAAACGCTACATTGAGCAAGATGTCTGAAGAAATGGCAAAAAAAAGGCTGTTCCTTATGGATTTTGTCCAAAACACTTCTATCCGGTATTAGACCTTCCCAGGAATGCCCCAGGCAAGACCCGCCGGCGCCAACCCACCCGCAAAAAAACACCCGACAACACCCCCAAACAGCGAAAAAACTAAATCTCATACTTACAATATCTCTCGGCCTTCGTTCCAAATGCGGCGCTGTTCAGCTAGGTCATCATCATCAATCATCATAACTCCTGTTTTCCACCACGGATTTCCTGAAAAGCAAATGCAATCAAGATTAGACTGTCGCAGCAGTGCTTCGACAGACACCAAAAATTACACACAAACCCCCGGAACCCCGCCAAAGAGCACCTCAAAGGCAAGCAAGTCAGCAAAAACGGCAAGAAATTTCCACCTCATATTTGGTCCAAAACACTTTTGTCCATTATTAGAGCTTCACAGCAATGGGCCCAAAACCGTCAACTCACCCGCAAAGAAGTACAACACCCCCACAAGTGCTGAGTCTTTCTTCATTGTGCGTAATCCAGCACTCTGCTTGGAGGGAAATCGCAGTCTGGAGGAGGAGGATAGAGGAGCATGTTCTTCAGAACTTGTGAACCTGAGGAATGTAGACTGCGGCACCTTCAAATCAATAAGCAAACAAGTGAAGACAGTTCTGATGATGGTCTTGTTTTTGGGATTAGGTGATTAAAGTTTGAATTAAATTAACTGTGCAAAACAAAGAAAGAGAGACACAAAGCACACAGGAATAAAAGTGAATAAGGACGAAAAAGAAAGTTCTTGATTGATTGTCTCATTTTCAGGGCTCGGTGTCAGGGAATAAGAACAAGATTTCGTCATCATACTCTGCGAATTCAGGCTGGATGAGGTCAGTGGCACCGAACAGAGAAAAAATCCCCTCATCTACGTTGCTGTCCTCCTCGTCTTCATGCGGCGTGCTTTCTCGTACTTTGTAATCTGGTGGTATGAGGTGCTGATTCATCTTGATCATTGTCAGCCGCTCCACATTTTTGGGCGAGAGGCGGCTCCGTTTGGGAGTTACAATGCCACCAGCAGCACTGAAAACACGTTCAGAAGACACACTTGCGAGTGGGCAAGACAAATAGTTTATAGCCAGGTTGAAGAGCTGTGGCCACAATTGTTTTTTGCCATGCCAATACTGCAATGGCTCATCATTAAGGAAGACCTCTGTTGAGTCATTCAGATAGTCCTGCACCATCGACTCAAGGTCATCAACTGTTCCTCCACTTTGCTTACTTTTTGCTGTGCCTGTGACATTTTTTCGAGAACCATACCCCATCAAACTTAGCCAATCCTCCTCCCCAGCCACTGTTAGTGTTGTCATTGTGTGTGGTGCAGATGATCCAGTTGCCGGTGTCTTTAACGGCTGAGAGGTCACTTGTGCCCCAGCCACAGGTGCAGAAGTGGATTCTTGTGACTGCGGATGGCCTGCTGATGCTGATGCTGATGTACTGGCTTCTCCTTCAATAACCTGCCGTTCTTTTTCAAACCTCTTGGCTGACCAGGCTAACCAATGTTTGTACTTTTGAACATCTGCATCAGCGAAAGGAAAGAATGCGTTGTCTGCCAGCGCCTTTTTGTAGCGTGGATCCAGAATAGTAGCACAAATGTAATGCTGATCTGAGTTGATGTTTTGAAGACGTTCATCACCACGTAGGCGATGTAATAATTTCTCAGACAAAATGAAATGGTTTTTTTTTTTTTCATCTTTTGCAAACTCAGAAGAAACCGCCATCAGTTGGTGCTCCAGTATGCACAACAGTGGGATAGCTTTTCCCAAATTACAGTCCTCCTGGCTGACTGCACGCGTGAAGAACTCAAAAGGACGAAGCATGTCTGTCAGGCTTTTAACTATGTCCCATTGCGCCTTACTCATCCGCAGGTCCTCCTTCTGAGATGTAGCCTCTGTCAAGAAATAGTGATCGAGTACCGTATACTGCTCATGCAGACGCTCAAGCATGTAGAAGGTTGAGTTCCAACGTGTTGCCACCTCCTGGATGAGTGCTTTCACTGGCATTCCACGTTGAAGTAGCAGTCTCCGCAGATGCTTCCGGGCCTTAAAAGAATGGCTGAAATGGTTGCACATTTTGCGGCAGGTGGCCATTACCTCGAACGCTGGACTCTCTTTATCACTCAAGAATTTTTGAACTACCAGGTTGATACAGTGCGCCAAACACGGCACTCTAACATGGTCACCAAGGAACATGGCCTTAACTACATTGGCGCCATTATCCGTGGAAACATAACCAATCTTGCGTTTTAGGGGGGATAGCATTGTCAAGACCTTTTTGTCAAACTCTTCCAAAAGGTTTTCTGCTGTGTGACTTTTCTCCAAGCCAAACATGGCTAGTGTTGCATGTTTCCGAGCAGCTTTGAAAACTTGGTCCGGGTCAACACCTGCGTTTAGCTTTGCTATAACACCTGAAAAAGAGACCCAGTGTGCAGTGATGCACATGTAATCATCGCCTGGGCCACTGGTCCACATGTCTGTTGTCAGATGTATTGTGTGAACAGCACTCTTCTGCAAAGCTGCCCCAATCGCCTGCAGCACATCTTCATGTAGTGCTGGAACCGCAACTCTGGCAAAATAGAACCGGCTCGGAACCTTCCATTTAGGGCAGAGCGTTGCAACTAATTCAAGAAAACCTACCGCTTCTACAAAAGAAAAAGGTAGAAGGTCCACAGCTAGCATTTTAGCCAGCTTAGTGTTATACAGACGCGTCAGTGGGTGGTTGCGTTCATATGGCACGTCTGAAGTAAGCATTGTTCTAATGTTGGCCTGGACCAAGCATTTACGGGCTGATAATGACTTCGTTGACCCAATTTTGCTCGCTGGTGAACTTTTGTGCGTTGGTGTCTCACTCGCTCCAACACTCTTAGTGTGCCTCACATTGGGTGTGCTGCTGACAGGGGTACTGGGTGTAAGGGAAGTGTTTGACACGTCTTCTTCCTGCTCGTCAACATCAGATGAAACATCAACGTTTCCTTGATTTTGGCCTTTCTTGATCGCAGCTAGGTGCGCAAACCATTGGACAGCGTGCTTTCTCTCAAGATGACCACTCTGGCTGCCGGTACCATAGTTGGTACCTGACTTACCACGACTAACTGCAAGCTTACAAAGGGTACAAATGGCAAACTTTGGATTTTTGGGACAAACAGTAAAGAAGTCCCAAACTGGGGACTTGAAGTGTCTGTGGGACCTGGAGGAGGCGGCGATACTGGTGGTGGTGGTCATGAAGCTAATGCCAGATGAAGTGGAGGATCTGGATTGCCCAACTTTTGTACGTTTTCCACTTTCACCGCCACTAATTAAGGTCGAGGTTGACGCAGGTCTCTTCTTGCCAGAAAGAAATATGGAAGCGGGACGAGTTGGTGTACTACTTAACTCCAATGATTGTGGTGTTTCCACTGCCTCCTCATCGACAACATCATCATCATCATCATCACGCGCAGCAGCTCTTCGGGCTAGGGTCAAAATGTCTGTTTGCTGCATGCCCGCTGGGGCTGCAGTGACCTTTATGATGACTGGGTCGTCGTTGGCAGAGTCTTCATCAGCAGCAGTATCCGCCACTTCTTGTTGAGCCTCATCACACTCCATAAGTCTGAGACTTTGGACGAGCTTCCTTTTACGCTTAAGTACCTTTGTTGGATCATGGTGTGCCTCACTCTCAGACGGCTGTGGTGCTGGTTCCCAAGTTTGATCCGTATCGTCAGAAGGAGGTGTGCTTGAAGAGGATGTAGACACCACCCTTGATCTCTTCCTTGCTAGGGTTGTGGAAGACAATGAAGGATCAGCAGGAGGAGTGGCTTCCTCAAATGATACCTCGCCTTGATTGTCGATTTCCTGATGTGCCCCTACTTCGGGAGGAACAACTATTGTGGGCACTTGTGACCCTCCATGCACCTCTGCTTGCGCATCTCCTTGCGCTGCCTCTCCTTCCACATGTACTTGGGCTTGTACTTGCACATGTGATTGTTGTTGCGGCTGTGGTTGTTCAACACTCGTCAGATGAGCTACAACAACCTGTGTTGATTGAGGGACATTGCTGCTGCTTTCTTGCGATGAGCCAACATCACTGGTCGATGGTGATTGAAGAACTATACTGGCTGCCTCTGCAGCACTCAAGGGCTTGGACTTAAGTTGGCGTGGTGGTGGTGGTGGCACTGAGCCCAATGGAGCGGGGGGGGTGCTGCCAGCTTGGTCCCCAGCAGATCCCGCTGCTGCTGCTGCAGGCATACTTTTTTTTTTACTCCCAAAAAAAGGGGCGGGCGGCACACCAGTCTCCTTGGTAACTTGCTTCTTCTGCTCCTTACTGGCACCTTTCTTGCTAGAGGAGCTACGGGTTACTTTTTTTGGGGCCATCCTCTTCAGAGCAGGTCAGCAGGCAGCAGTTGCACGAGTTGCAGAGGGTTCTGTGTCCAGACGTGACGTCGCGTGACGTTATGCTGCACACACCGCTGCAGGACTTCTTCCTGGCACTGGTGGTTCTCTTGAGTCTTCTTGTGCACCTAAAAGCAATGGAAGACAGAGGAACATCAGTTCAGTTATACACCCCAAAAATTCGACAAAACACAGAAAAATGAGCACAATCCCATGCCATCCTTGATGTTTACATTGAAGACACCCCACAGAAAGACTACGGACATGCAAGTATGCAACACTCACTACCCCTGGGCATAATGGATGAAAAGTAGGCAAAATAAGTGCAGGCCTCAGACACTGCCTCTCCTCAAAATGGCCCCTTACACCCCAGGCACATGTTGCCTGTACCAGCCAGCACTCAAGATGGCCACCACCACCACCCACATGGCCAGTCCACATCAACAGTACACCCCCAAAAAACAGAAAAACAGCCAGAAATCACCACAATCCAACGCCATCCATGATGTTTACATTAAAGAGAGTGAGACCACACCACAGGCACACTCAGTCCATGCACCACTCACCACCCCTGGGCAAAGGGCCCCACCAGCAGCCCCCCAAAAACGACAAAAAACAATAAAATAAGCACAATCCCAGCCCATCCATGGCCTCAATGGTGTTTAAATTCAAGAAGACACCCCTCAAAAACACACTAGGCCCATGCAACACTCACTACCCCTGGGCATAATGGATGAAAAGTAGGCAAAATAAGTGCAGGCCTCAGACACTGCCTCTCCTCAAAATGGCCCCTTACACCCCAAGCACATGTTGCCTGTAGCAGCCAGCACTCAAGATGGCCACCACCACCACCCACATGGCCAGTCCACATCAACAGTACACCCCCAAAAAACAGAAAAACAGCCAGAAATCACCACAATCCAATGCCATCCATGATGTTTACATTAAAGAGAGTGAGACCACACCACAGGCACACTCAGTCCATGCACCACCCACCACCCCTGGGCAAAAGGCCACACCAGCAGCCCCCCAAAAACGACAAAAAACAATAAAATAAGCCCAATCCCAGCCCATCCATGGCCTCAATTATGTTTAAATTCAAGAAGACACCCCACAGAAAGACTAGGCCCATGCAACACTCACCACCCCTGGGCAAAGGGCCCCACCAGCAGGCCCAAAAAAACGACAAAAAACAATAAAATCAGCACAATCCCAGCCCATCCATGGCCTCAATGGTGTTTAAATTCAAGAAGACACCCCTCAGAAACACTAGGCCCATGCAACACTCACTACCCCTGGGCATAATGGATGAAAAGTAGGCAAAATAAGTGCAGGCCTCAGACACTGCCTCTCCTCAAAATGGCCCCCTACACCCCAGGCACATGTTGCCTGTACCAGCCAGCACTCAAGATGGCCACCACCACCACCCACATGGCCAGTCCACATCAACAGTACACCCCCCAAAAACAGAAAAACAGCCAGAAATCACCACAATCCAATGCCATCCATGATGTTTACATTAAAGAGAGTGAGACCACACCACAGGCACACTCAGTCCATGCACCACCACCCCTGGGCAAAAGGCCACACCAGCAGCCCCCCAAAAACGACAAAAAACAATAAAATAAGCACAATCCCAGCCCATCCATGGCCTCTATTATGTTTAAATTCAAGAAGACACCCCACAGAAAGACTAGGCCCATGCAACACTCACCACCCCTGGGCAAAGGGCCCCACCAGCAGGCCCAAAAAAACGACAAAAAACAATAAAATCAGCACAATCCCAGCCCATCCATGGCCTCAATGGTGTTTAAATTCAAGAAGACACCCCTCAAAAACACACTAGGCCCATGCAACACTCACTACCCCTGGGCATAATGGATGAAAAGTAGGCAAAATAAGTGCAGGCCTCAGACACTGCCTCTCCTCAAAATGGCCCCTTACACCCCAAGCACATGTTGCCTGTAGCAGCCAGCACTCAAGATGGCCACCACCACCACCCACATGGCCAGTCCACATCAACAGTACACCCCCAAAAAACAGAAAAACAGCCAGAAATCACCACAATCCAATGCCATCCATGATGTTTACATTACAGAGAGTGAGACCACACCACAGGCACACTCAGTCCATGCACCACCCACCACCCCTGGGCAAAAGGCCACACCAGCAGCCCCCCAAAAACGACAAAAAACAATAAAATAAGCACAATCCCAGCCCATCCATGGCCTCAATTATGTTTAAATTTAAGAAGACACCCCACAGAAAGACTAGGCCCATGCAACACTCACCACCCCTGGGCAAAGGGCCCCACCAGCAGTCCCAAAAAAAAGACAAAAATCAGCACAATCCCAGCCCATCCATGGCCTAAATGGTGTTTAAATTCAACAAAACAGTTGTATCATGCACCCCTAACCAACCCTGGTCCTACTGGATACTGTGGCTACCCACAATATAATTTATTTAATGTTCTGAAAAAGTTCCAAAATTTTACTTGCAGCAACTGTAATGCCCCAAACAAACTTACTTGTGAAAGTTGATTTCTAATCCAAAAGTGATCCAAAGACAGTCAAAAAGGCCTCAAATCCAAATATCCAGCAGCACCCACAAAAAGTAATCCTTCCAGCTCCAGATCCAAATTAAAGTGACCAGGAGATGGACAAAGCACTGGGAGGAGCCTGCTGGACAGGAACAGGAAGTTGGAGACTGTGGGGCACTTCCTTCCTCCCCCCCCCCAAAATGGACTCCTTGCAAAAAAAAAAGGCCATGCAAATGTCAACCTGAGGAGTGATTCTGATAAAAATCATAATTTTCTGAAGGTTTATCCTGTTTGCTGGTGATTTTCTTGTGCGAAATTGCAAAATCTCTATTTCGCAAGTGCGAGATTGTTCCTTTCCGCCGCAACTACGTGTTCGCAATTGCGAACTCTCGCGAGGTGTGCTGTGCAAGGTGGCAAGCCGCGAGTACGTATTCGCGGGCGACAAACTCCCGCGGGAACACGCAGCAAGATCTAAAATGGCGCGTCACTCGCAAAGAAAAACAACTCGGCAAACGCTAAAATGACGGAAAGTGAACGCCGTGCACCACGCCGCGCGCCGCAACCAAGCAAAAAATCCGCCGCGAGCGGATTCACGGATTTTCGACAAATTCGCGAGCGTTCGCGGATTGCGGATTTGCCGAAAATCCGAAAAATCCGCGAGCGGAGCGGATTTTACGCCCATGCTTAATCTCCATCCATATCCAGGTTCTGAAACTCCACACCTACTCAGATGTATCTGAAACTCCATCCAGTCCAAGATGGATCTGAAACTTCGTCCACAAACTCGAATCTGACACCCCATCCCCACCCAAACTAGGCAATATCACCTATTCTCCACTTTCAGAATGAAATGACGATGCACCTATACAAGGGGCGTCTGTTGTAATATTATTCTTTTTTAGGGCGAGCCTAGCGCAGCACGCATGCACTGCCCTAGGAAAACGATCTCTTGGAATCACTCAAGAGTTTTGGGGGTTTTTGCATTTTTTTTGCATTTTCCTATTGGGCTTTACGTGCGAAGACAGCACGCAATTGGGCAAAGGCGGGTGCATGCCCCACTTGTCCCAGGAAATGTATCTGCCTACGGCTTGCAGTTACGAGCCGTGGCACGCAGTGTGCCATCTGTTATGTGTCAGATGTCACACGAGCTCGCGCGCACCACGCAGCTCGCATGTTGGTGACTTGTTGAACTTTTCTCTTTCGTGTCAGATTTCACACGCATGTGTGTGCACCACTCAGCTCACATGTTGTTGACTTGTTTCAATTGTCCTAGCCTGACTTTGATATTCTTTAGGAAACCAATGCTTTAGCGTATGTAATAGGGTTATGTCCCCAAGAGTGTGTTGTTTTTTGTTTGTCAGTATGTTCTTTCGTTCTAACTTCGGTTTCCTATTCCGGAGGGTTCATCTGATTCTGAAATGGTGCTCCCAGTTTGAGCGGATCCTCTCTCCGTTTGTCATTGTTCTTGCCAGTTTCACTCGGAGCTCTTCCGTCGTCTTGTGTGTTTTGCTGTTCGCCCTATGTGGGAAGGGTATGCCCAGACGTGGGTCCCGTGCTCACTACGCCACTGGAGTCAAGCTATCCTGGCTGATGATGGCTGATAGCAAGAAACCGGTGCTAGGATGCTTGATTCCGGTGCAGGGAAGACCTGGCTTGGCAGTTCGGTCTGGACTGTTCCCATGACGCACAGGGTCAAGACTGATTTGCATATGGCCATGTCTGAACTGTGGTGGCGTGGTGAGCAAAATAACGATGGATTAAACCCAGATCTGTGACTGGGGATGAATGTTTTGCCATTGTGCAACATTCCGTCCATCATCTTGTGTGTTTTGCTTGTCACAAGCCCCGCCTGCATGTCTTAAATGTCGTTGTACTATTAACTCAATTGTTCAATGTCAAAAAGTTTCATCGAATGTGTATCTGCATGTTCCTGGAATAGCAGTACCTGTCTCTTATGCATACATCTGATTCATTATTTCCCTTTCTGTGAGTTTATTATGAGAGTAAGCATATGTAAATCATGATAAATGCAAGTTTCTGAATTAAATGTCTTGTGAGAAATTCATGATAGTGATTGCATGGACTAACAAAGCGCAGAACTGCAGCTTTAAAATAATCATTAATTGTACGCCTTAATGGTGTGTATTCGAGACAATGGCCACCTACGCCCCTACCCCCCGTCCCAGCGTCTTCAGTACATTGTACTGTTCTGCTTGAAATAGGAATGGCAGCAGTGACACATATAGATAAAAACAAGAGTCACTAGATGTACACAGTAAGCACCTTTCAGCTTTCTGATGGGGGTGACATGAAATACGAGACACTGGCCCACAAGACCAGGCACAAGTAGATTGTTTGGGGAGCTGTGCACATGTGAGCAAAGAACAACAAACTCACACTGAAGGCAGACAGAGGCTGAAGTAGACAGCGCCATTGAGTCATGGTGTGTACATCGGGTGGGTTGAAGCAGAGTGTTACTGACACTACAGCCAGGCAATGGCTGAGGAGGGCTCATTGAATGATATATAAATATATATTGAACTTTTTAAAGAAGAATAGCCATTTAGACAAGCATTGGCATACCCAATAGGTCTCGCCTTTGGGACCTTTTAAGTGTTTAGCCGTTCAACAGTTGATGTTGTTGCACCAAGGATTTTGTGCTGCATAACTAAATACTTATAAGGTCCCAAAGGCGAGGTGTATTGCCTATGCAAATGCTGGAAAACAACCTTTACAACAACACACTACCATTACAACGAAACTTTTACAACGCAACATCCATTACAATGCATGCCTTTACAACGCAACCATTACAACGCATGACACTACAACGCATACCACTACAACGCATGTCATTACAACGCAGTCATTACAACGCATACCATTACAATGCATAACATTACCATCCAACACTTACCCTACTGTTGCACCCCCTGGAGTTAGAATAGTATTTTTTACCCCTACACTATCCGACACTTACCCTACTGTTGCATCCCCCTAGAGTTAGAATAGTCCTTTTTTTCCCCTACACTATTCAATACTTACCAAACATGCAATGTAATGTTATGCGTTGTAATGGTATGCGTTGTAAAGGTAGTATGCGTTGTAATGGAATGCGTTGTAAAGGTAGTTTAAAAATATTCGTTGTAATGGCATGCGTTGTAATGGAATGCATTGTAATGGATGTTGTGTTTTAAAAAATGCGTTGTAAAGGTATGCATTGTAAAAGTATGCGTTGCAACGTCATACACCCGCAAATGCTTGTTTTAGACAGCAGTAAGATGAAACAGGTATCTGAGGCTGTCCATCTACAGTAAAAATAAAGATTACAACCAACAATAGAAGAGAAAGACCTAACTGGACAACTTCAGTATCCCAACTTTACCACCAGGAAGGCCTTGGCACACCAATCATCAAATTGACAGCGTAAAATAGTCCAATTCAAGAGTTTGATGATAACTTGGTGTTTAGTATAGCACATCCTACTGCAAGTCCACAGTTAAATCAAAGTTGTTATTATTACCCAACTTACCAATCTTAGAAAAATTTAAAGCTGAGCCTGCCTTCTGGGGATTCAAACTTATAACACTCAGTTCACTTCAGAGGTCTGAGTCCAGCATTAACTCGCTGAGACCCATTGTCAGCCTAAATCCTGGTCAATCCAGACATTTGGAGACCAACATTTGAATTACTTCCTCTCCTTATAATTTTCAGGATTATGCTGCTTAAAGTTTATACCGATAGATTAATGCAATCAGGGGTTTTAGAGCACGCTACTCACCTGTGAGGGTTTCAAGGTGCTGGGGATGGCGGGGGTGCGAGCAGCTCCATTGGTCATTCATAGAGCCAGGTCTTGAGGTCCTTTCTGAACTGGTGCAGAGTCGGGGTGCGTCAGATGTTTGCGAGCAAGGGATGGGGCTGTGCTGTTACCAATAGTATTACTATCGCTCAGTGCTTGAAATGGAAAAATAAAAGTACAGGTACTCCGTACCGGAGTACCTGCTGATTTCAGGGAAGTTCAGGTACTCTTGAGAAGGGAAACAACCTTTACAACGCAACTTTTACAACGCACTACCATTACAACTGAACTTTTACAATGCAACATCCATTACATCGCATGCCATTACAACGCAACCATTACAACGCATGACACTACAACGCATACCACTACAACGCATGTTATTACAACGCATACCATTACAAAGCATAACATTACAACGCATAGTACCCTTACACTATCCAACACTTACCCTACTGTTGTACCCCCTGGAGTTAGAATAGTAATTTTTAGCCCTACACTATCCAACACTAACTTACTGTTGCACCCCCTGGAGTTAGAATAGTAATTTTTACCCCTACACTATCCAACACTTACCATACATGCAATGTAATGTTATGCGTTGTAATGGTATGCGTTGTAAAGGTAGTATGCGTTGTAATGGAATGCGTTGTAAAGGTAGTTTTTAAAAATTTGTTGTAATGGCATGCGTTGTAATGGAATGCGTTGTAATGGATGTTGTGTTGTAAAAAATGCATTGTAAAGGTATGCGTTGTAAAAGTATACGTTGTAACGTCATACATCCCTTGAGAAGTGCCGGTACTCTCCTCCTCAAAATAAAAATGTGCTGGTACTCCGGCCCATTTAAAGCAGTGCTATCGCTAACAACCCAGGCACCCAGGTGAAAGGTACCATAGTGCTAGGTATGGCATCAGCCTTCGAGCGCCAACTAGTGGCGATGCCAAATTACTTCAACAGGTACAACATATAGCGTCACTTCTGTTTATGGTGATTGCTCCCTTCTGTTTATGGTGATGGCTCCAACAGGGAAAAGGCTATTTTGCCTTCCGACTGAAGATTTTTTTTACTGCCCCTACTCATACCAACCCATGATGATTCCACAGTATATCGTAGGCAAGGCCACTGGACTTATGTGGTGGTAGCATAAAATGATGTGGCAGCAGTGCTTAATTTGAGCAGGTGCTTTCCGGTGCAGCACCGGTGCTTATAGCACCAGTTAAGAACACACTCATTTGGAAGGCACCTGTTTTTTCAAGGAATCACAGGATGTTGATCCATGCCAAGACGTAGCTGAAGACACTGCGTACTTGTCTGTACTATGCTAAAATTGCAAAATAATTGCTAAAACTTCCTGTACATGACCAGATATGAGAAATTAAGGTTTTCTATCTTTATAGGCTAAAGTGCATATAGTACTTTCACAAATGGTGAAACTAAAAATGGGCAAGCAGTGGGAGATGTGATGATTTTGGTATCCTCTCTAACCTAGGGAGAGTACCAAACAGATGCCTTGAAAACAAAAAAGCACATCTTATTGAACAATTTAGTTGTGGTCCCATCCTCTTAGGACAAACCCAAACACAGTTATTTGCAAAAAAAAATCCCAACCAAAGGCCCTGCAAATCATTATGGGATGAAATTAGCAGTAGGCAGTGAATATTATATTGTATACAATATCAAAAGAATTCTACAAAGAGCTGCAGTTCCACTGGTCATCCCTAGATGTCCCTCACGAGTCAAATGCTAATGCTTGATGAAAGGGTTTCAATGGTTTAGCATTTCACTCGTGAGGGACATCTAGGGACGACCAGTGGAACTGCAGCTTGATGCAAGAATAATTTCAATGCTTTGCATTTGACTTGTGAGGGACATCTAGGGACGACCAGTGGAACTGCAGCTCTTTGTAGATCTATTTTGATATTGAATACTATAATATTCACTGCCACTGCTAATCTTGTCCCATAATGCTTTGCAGGGCCTTTGGTTGGGATTGTTTTTTGCCAATAACTGTGCTTGGGGTGGTCCTAAAATGATGGGATTACCACTGAAGTTCAACAACATGTGCTTTTTGTTTATGCTCTTTGTGTTCAAGGCATCTGCTTGGTGCTCCCCCTAGGTTAGGGGGGGGGGGGCAAAATCATCAGCTCTCTCATTACCTAGTCATTTCTTTGAAAAAGTTCATTTTTGTGAATTGGTTATATGCTGTGAATGTGATTGTGCAAAGTATTCAGCCCAGAATTACTCAAACCCCATTTTCCAGCTCTCAAATTGGTAGTTTTAGCCATAAGGCCACATCCTAGTACCAGGTCTATAGTCAGCAGGTAGGTTGCACCAGCATATTTCTCCTATTAACAGTGTCTCCTGAGAAGAGCTCCGGCTCTTAAATTATGCATCAAGAAAAGGCAAATTATGCAACATAATGTAGCACATTTTGTGATAGTATTACCTCATCATATTGCCATTGTTACATGTTGCACGTTAGCACTAGCTGGGTAAACGTTTCACCTCATTAGCGCCAGTCTGACACAAATAAAGCCAGAAGCAGTAGAAAGATGAGCAAGCAATCAGTGCCAAGGGTCTTGCTGTGTTTTAATAACTTTTGAGAAAGAAACAATTTTTGGGGAACAATCTACCGATTATGCAGCAGATGTTGGATTATGCGGCAAACGCGGCAAATCCATAATTATTCCAAAAACGCTGCAGCCGCAAAATCGCATAATTCCAGAGGCTCTGACCAGAAACTGTTCCAAAAATAACAGTTTTGACTGAGGGCAAAAATCTACCTCTTGTCAGAAACCTTAGTTCAGGGCACGAAATTCTTGCTAGAGTGGAACAAGCTGCAAACATATGAACATGCCAGCACCAACCAAGCCAAAGCGAGGGCGCCATAAATTATTCCTAGGCTTCCAGCTAAATAGCTTAACCGGTGCGCAACACAGTCCATGAATCACGCGAAAACGCTGCATTTTCCGGCTGGCTGTGTTTAAAAATGATGTGACCCAAAAGGGGGTGGTGATGGACGGAGCATCTGAACCAATCAAACACTCACACCCAGTCAACAGATCTGAGTTTAATCCATCACCCTTCTTTAGCCCACTCCGCCACCCCAGTTCAGACATGGCCATATGCAAATCAGTCTGACCCTGTGCCTCATGGGAACAGTCCAGCCTGAACTGCCAAGCCATGCCTTCCCTGGACCGGAAACAAGCTTCCGAGGACCGGTTTCTGGCATTTCAGCTGTCTTCAGCCCGGCTTGCTTGAGTCCAGTGGCAAAGTGAGCAAGGGACTCACGTCTGAGCATACCCTGCCAACTTATGGCGAACAAAGTGGTACAAAAGGGGGTGGTGATGGACGGAGCATCTGAACCAATCAAACACTCACACCCAGTCAACAGATCTGGGTTTAATCCATCACCGTTCTTCAGCCCACTCTGCCACCCCGGTTCAGACATGGCCATATGCAAATCAGTCTGACCCTGTGCAAGGTATAGCATCAGCCTTCGAGCGCCAACTAGTGGCAATGCCAAAGTCCAACAGGTCCAACAGATTGCGTCACTTCTGTATCAGGTGATTACTCCCTTCTGTTTATGGTGATGGCTCCAACAAGGAAAAGGCTATTTTGTATTCCGACTGAAGATTTTTTTTACTGCCCCTACTCATACCAACCCATGATGGTGTCACAGTATATCGTAAGCAAGGCCACTGGACTTATGTGGTGGGAGCATCAAATTATGAGGCAGGGTTTACTAAATTATGCGTCAAGAAAAGGCAAATTATGCAGCATAATGTTGCACATTTTGTGATAGTTTTACCTCATCATATTGTAATTTTGGCATATTACACGTTAGCACTATCTGGGTAAACGTTTCACCTCATTTGCACCAGTCTGACACAAATACAGCCATAAGAATCAGAAAGATGGACAAGCAATCCGTGAGAAAGTCCTTGCACTGCACAACAACAGGCCTTGCTTTGTTTTAATAGCTTTTAAGATTGAAACAATTTTTGGGGTAAAATCTACAGATTATGCAGCAAATGTTGGATTATGTGGCAAATGCGGAAAATCTATAATTATTCCAAAAACTGCAGCCGCAAAATCGCATAATTCCAGAGGCTCTGACCAGAAACTGTTCCAAAAATAACAGTTTAGACTGAGGGCAGAAATCTACCTCTTGTCACAAACCTTAGTTCAGGGCACGAAATTCCTGCTAGAGTGGAACAACCTGCAAACATATGAACATGCCAGCACCAACCAAGCCGGAGCAAGGGCACCATAAATTATTCCTAGGCTTCCAGCTAAATAGCTTAACCGGTGCGCAGCCCAGTCCATGAATCACGCGAAAATGTTGCATTTTCCGGCTGGCTGTGTTTAAAATGATGTGACCCACATTAATGGCGGTACATACAAACGCAGAGCTGAGGCTGGCACCCGGCGCGGGTACCATCTGCCAGCCTCCTCCTGGATTTCACTGCTGATCAAGCTCAAAACATGAAAATAGAGAAGAGACCTAAGCGAGGGAGTTAATTCATCGAAAATAAACCTAACCAGCGTTGGCAAAGCCAAGAGATGTGGCTTTTTGTGGGGGAAGGATTTGGTGAAATGTGGGTGACTTTCAATACATACCCCTCACCTGTCCTTGAAAGAAAATCCCATAAAGAAGCAAATTCTTGGGATACAAAAGTATGCAAAGGACTAAAGGCACCCTTTCTGGATCAGACTGCGCCGGCAGAGTTAAGCTGTACCCTGAAAAATCAGAGTTTTATGAAAAGGAGTGAGAAAATGAAGCTTGCTTTGTAAGTGGTGGACTAAAATGGCACACACTGCAAAATATTGCACAGTTGATCCTTTTCGCAAAGACCCAGTACTTTTGTGAAATCTTTATGAGGGTGCTTGTCTTAAGTTTGTAAACAAAAAGGCTGAAGTTAAACAACATGTTAACTTAAATCTCTCAAAAAAATGAGCATGCAAGTACCTAGCACTTCCTAGACAAAATAGCTGGGAATTAACAAATACAATGTTGTTGTGTCAATAAACTAAATACATCAAAGGATACACACTGGCTCTTGGCTAACCAGCGGCGTAGGAACGGGGGTGCGGTGCAGAGGGTGCGGGCCAAAACGGGTGTCTCACTGAGGGGGGTGACAAAAATATGCGTTTTTAAAATAAAAAAATACACTGGCAATTGTAAGAATCGTATTTTTCCTACTTTCTTTAATAATTTCGATGTGGGGGGGTGACAAGAAATATGTGGGGGGGAGGTGACAAGAACTTTTCCGCACCGGGGGAGGGGGTGACAAGAAATTTTCCGCACCGGGTACCACCTGACCCTGCTATGCCACTGAGGCTGACTAAAGGGCTACTTGAGCCCTAGTCTCAAAACAAGAACCCAAATGGGACTATGTACCCATCCACAAAATTCCAAAGCCTTGATGGACAGCCTGTCTGCGCAAAGGCAAAACATTAAAAACACAATAAAAAACAACAACTGAACAGGGATTTACTCTCTCTCTCTGCACATTCTAATGAATGTTCTTGAATAACTGATGAAATGAGGTGCTCCAGGCAGCTGAGGCTGCCTCTAGCCAGACCTAAAACTGTATCGCTGGCATGTGTATATCTCTATCCCTAAAAGTGTATTTTAATCTATAAATATTTTTAAGAAATCCCACATGACAGGCATTGACCTTGAAAGTGCAAAAAAAAAAAAAAGAAAATCCCATTTATAAATAGATGATGCTTGAAGCATCGAGACCTTTAATAGGGAAACCCTACATCCCTTGGCAGACTTCGGGTGCATTCTGCGGACACAGAGGATTTCAAAGGACAATCTTGTCCAGAAACAATTTACTTCATCAGTTGTTTGATAAGATTTATCTAAACAGTGCCATATGGTTATTGGCGGTGGAAGGATGCCTTCAGCTTCTCTTTATCTTCTTCAGGGGCGGGAGTAGTGGAGGCTTCAGGGGCTTGGGCTCTCGCCTCTTCTCTCAGACCTGCAGGTGTACCAAGGCCCTCTTGGTCGAGGTAGTGCTGGTGGCTACAGTCTTATTCAGTGCTTAATTTGTAAAAGAATAAATGCCATGGCATACGTTTTCCTTAGGAAACCACTACCAGGGCTGCCGCACGTCAGGGTTGCCGAATGCCAATGTTGTCTTATCTTGACTCCAAATCATACCTCTTTCATCCACCACCGTACACTCCCTGCCCCTTTGTCTTACTCTAGCAGGTTCTTTTTTTGCTTGCTTTATCCCTTTGACATTGTTTATCATGTTTTCTCTTCTTTCTCCCTGTCCATCTTTCTCTCTCTTGTTCTTCTTCAAAGTCTGATGATGCAAAATAAGTCCCGGTCCCCCAAAATAAGTGCCTGTGTGGGTCCCCATCTGCAACCACTGGCTCAAAGTAGGCACCTGTCTCCTTCCAATGGGTTTCAACCAGTATTACATGGGACAGTTTGCCGGGCTTGGCCCTAAGCCAGTTGGCCAGCCTAGTCCTGCTGGGACCAGCTGCTTTCAGGGTCTGGACACGCCGGCTGACTTGCCCACACATACATGGAATAGTCCATATTCTGTGCCAGGAGGGGTTAGGGTGATCCCATCCACCGACTACACACAGGGTTAGAGAGTAGAGTTTCCAGTGAGTCAGGAGCTCGCGAGACTGCTTCCACTAAGTGGCCCTAGGGCTCCGTGGGCACCTCAACCAGTAAATGACCATGGTTCCTTGACCCAGCGGGTTCCCAGACACACACCGTGCAAAAACCGAAAGAACATGGGACATCGAGCCTTAAATGAACGAAAATACTCTGCCATGTGTACCATCAGGAGCCCTTCTGGCTAGATGACAGCCCTTCTAACGCTTTTCCTGCATAATAGGGCCAAGAATAGGTTTCTGCTCTAGAGACTAATTAACATTACAGCTCCTCATTTCCTCACTCATCATCTTAGCACCGCTTTAAGAAAAGCATGTAGGGGCACATCATCAAGGAACAGCGTTAAATATCGCTGAGCAGGTTTAGCACGGATTTGCTTAACGCCGGCTATCGCCGGATTTGATCGCCGAGATATCGCGCTATTAGCAACGCATATCTCCACGGCTATATTTAATCAGGCGATAATGGCGAAATCCGCGAACTTCACTGGAAATCCAGTGCAACAACGGAAGCGATGAGGTTTTCCTTGCAAATAGAGCGATGTGGATTCAGCCATAGAATCCACCTCCCATCATATGTACAGCTAAGTCTGCTTTTTTGCAGATGTTAGCTTTCTGCGATATCCGCTGTTAGCTTGTATTTTTTAACGTCAGTATTCGTGTCCTGGGCCAGCTTGTTGATAGGGAGAAGAGCTGTTAGCCATGATTCATGTGTTGTGTTTGAAGGAAACGCCCACTTTGCATCTCATTAGAGCTGCAAATCAAGGCGTCGGTAAAAAGGCTGCCAACATGCGCTAATGCATGTTAGCACTGCCTTGTTAATAGGGCGAAAACATTATCTCAGCTTTTTTGGCTTTTAAAGCCATAAAAGCAGAGATAAAGCCCTTGATAATATGCCCCATAGTCTCCTACTATCCCTCGACCCGGTACATGGAGTAAGGGTCCTTGCTCTGCCTGCCCCATAGAACAGACTGGTGGTGATAAAACCTGCACTGTTATTTGGGAGATGGCTTTCCCTGCTTGATGGTGGACGATGGCAGCGTGTGATGCCCCATGTGTGGGATGATCAGTTATTAAACAATGCATTCTAGTGCCTCCACCTGAATTTTAGCAATCTAGTAACTTGGTTACATTTCCTTGGGTTGTGTGAAATTTTGCGTAATTTGCTTTTGCAAACTAATGCAAAATTTTGTGGAATGACTACAAATTTTGCATAACTATGCAAAATGCAAATCTGTCAAAAAGCACTATGGTTTAGCATGAAATGCATCATTGTGTCAGTTTTTGTTGCAGGAATTTTTTTTGCACTTCAAAAATAGCATGAAGGCCACAATTGCTGAGAACAATAGCCGCACGCGTTGAGGTGGTTTGCATTGTGCCTTTGCTCCCGCGCTATCATTTTTCAATGAATGGTGGCGTAATTATATGAGGTATCATTATGGGATCATTTTGGGAATTTTGTGTAACAAGTGTGATGCAAATTGCTGACGTTACGCCAACGTCACCTAAATGTCACCCAGTCCTAAATTCCTTTTAAATGCGCACAAACGCTGGGACTGTGTGCCCAACTCCCTTACTAGTGGTTTATATGCAGATGTGCTTTGAAGTCTCCTGAGAGGACATGTGGAGACCCTTTCAGAGGCAGAGGGGATTCCCCCCCCCACCCAAATGTTCTAGGACCAATCAGTGGTCTCAGGGTATATGCATACATCTTTTCAGGGAGACGCACTCATTCAAGCCCTATGTGCATCATCACATGAGAAGGGTATCGATAGTAGGTCGCAGTCAACTATTTTCACCCCATGAAACTCCCCTAGCCAGTCTCCTCAGGGTAGCCTTTCCCTGGTCCCTATGACTTCCTTTAGCAGAACCTTCCTCAATCGAGAAGGCAAATCCCAGCATTTGGGATTGGGTAATACGGGGCTTGTGAGTCTATGGGCCAGATGTACAAAGGATTCTTTCATTCGCAAACGGCGCGTTTGCAAATGAGAATATGCCTTTTCCAATGTACAAAAGGGCAATTTGTGATTTGGTAACCTATTACCAAATCGCAAATTGGGTTTGCGATTCGGGATTAGGAGGGGGCATGTTTAGGGCGTCCTTTGCTAATACCGAATCGCAGTGATATGTGTGAATGTTCCGCAACGGGAATGTGGTTGCAAAACATTTGCATATTACCACCTACTTCAAGTAGGGGGTAACCCATTCGCCAATGGGAAGGGGTCACCAAGGGACCTCTACCCCTTTGTACATTTTTTGCAAAAAAAATTTGTAAGTGCAGGCAGTGGTCCCACAAACCACTGCCTGCTCTTAAAAACGGAATAGAAAACAGTTCGTTTTCTTTTTGAAATGCATTCTGTTTTCCTTTAAGGAAAACGGGCTGCATTAAAAAAAAAAAACACTGCTTTATTTAAAAGCATGTATAATCAATGTGGGTACTTGTTCCTAAGTGGAGAATATATTGAAAAGGTTTATGAAAAAGTGTAAAGAAGTGTTCAATTGGAATATATGGTTCTAGGGGGTCTACATTATGTGGAAGTGCTGCCCTCCCAAACCATGTAGGTGTCATGCTTCATCAGGGGAGGTTTTGCTCCTCGTGCTGCAATGCCTCACCGGCCCAGCGAGAGGGGTCTTTGCTGGAGATCTTTCCTCGTATCAGCTGTGACGGTGCATGCATGTGTGTGGGATATAATATGTAAAGTGGAGAGAGTGATCTAAAATTACCTAAAGGAATTTAAATTGAATTTTATTCAGAGATCCTTCGGTAAGGTTAAAAACTAAGATAGGGTAGTGTGCACTTGATTAACCCCATCCATGCGGCCGCGATTCTGCGCCTGTGCGGCAGAATCGCGAGTGGGCGGGTTTATGACGGCCCCCAGCCGTCATCAGCACACGAGCCCCGTGATGCATCGTGGCTGGGGGCCGTCATCAGCATGGAAGGGGTTAAGATGCACCACTACTCAGTGAGTGTGTTATAGTGAAATATCGAGGTTTCAGTATTCAGGTTGACTATTTTCACGCTGTGTTGGTCCAGTATTAGAACCCTAGTGTTTCTTCAGGACCAAAAAATGTGATCCCAGACCCTGAATTAGGGTGGATATCTAGAGTCTTATTTTACTCAATCCCTGGTGGTGATACAATAAATCCTAGGTATCTATATCATGCTCACCCCAGTAGGAATCCATAAATCAACCCCTACTCATAGGCCATAATGTGCCCTAGGTCAAGGCAGGGGACCGCGAGATTATTGTGGTTTAGTTCCATGCGCGGTCTGCAGCCTGTAACCTACCCCTTGTCCTGCCTGCCTGTAGATCTATTGTATCACAACCAGGGATTGAGTAAAAAAAGGCTCTAGACATCCACCCTAATTCAGGGACTGTGAACACATTTTTTGGTCCTGAAGAAACGATAGGGATCACCAACTTTTTTTCACCTCAAAGTGGGTCTTGACATGGATGCAGAAGAAATTTTTGGGGAAAAATGTCTGCCGACAAGGTGGACAGCTTTAAGTTAAGCGGCGCAGCTGGTGGGGGGAGTCGCAGTGTCCCTTGGGCCAGCTGTATGCCAGATCTCGGCTGCCTACCACTGTGGGTCCCTGTCTGTAGGTCAGGGAAGGCTCCTGATCCTACCACTGGTGGAACCTTTCAGGAATACCTCAAAATCCAGGCCGCCCTGAATTAGTGGTGCTGGAACTATGTTCAGAGTGGGGGTACTGCCATCAATGTTACATCACTGAAGGGACAGGGATTGTGAAAAATGCACGCATCACACAAAGAACAAGTGTGGAAAATGTATTCAGCAGGGAGGGGTAAGGTGTAGTATGTAGCCAGTGGTGCATTTTGGAGCACACGTCGCGGATGTATTACCAAAGCATTGTGTGGTGGCGCACTGCCATTTAGAGACTGCACATTTTCATTTGAAATGGTGACTATATCTGCAGAGACTTACATTTTCACTGATGAAACTATATAGAACACAAATGATAATGTGTTTCAGTGAATATTCATAATTTGCGCATCACGTAGTAAAGTGCCTTGATTTGTTTGATCCTATCAAGGGGCCAGATTTAGGTAATTCCGATTTACCTACTCTTAAATACCGAATCATACCGATTCGGTATTTAAGAGTAGGTAAATTGGAAGTAGCCAGATGTAGGTAATTCTTGTTTTACAATTACCGATTCTGTAAGAATCGGTATTTACCGATTCGGTAAATACCGAATCTGTATTTCCAATTGATTCCTATGGGCCTTGAGGCCCTTAGGAATCAATGGGAAATACCGAATCAGTATTTACCGAATCAGTAAATACCGATTCCTGGCAGGGGGAACGGGGTGTCACTTTGACACCCTGTAGCACCCCAATTGCAGGCTTGTGTGCCACGTGGCACACATACATGCCCCCCCTAAGGGAATGTCTGTGTGTCACATGGCATAGGTGAACATGCACAGATGTGCATGTACACTGAAATTCGGTATTGTACCACCCTAAAGGTTCTGTGGCACTCTTTTTTTTTTTTTTTTTTTTAAAACCTTTATTGGTGCAAAAAAGAACAAATACGGGCCCACAACCATCAGGCCGGCCACAATACTTTCAGCACCATAGCAAACAATACAAAGCCCCAGCGGCACCAGAAGAAACAGTAATAATCAAGGAGCAACTCCAAAAACGATACGCGCCGCTCGGCTAACCGGAGCAGTGAAGGTTAATTTTAAATGCTATAACGTAAACATAAACAGTGAAGAATAAAGATCAAGGAGCACTGAGTCCGAATGATCACTTCGCATCAGGAGCAGGTAACAGCATAGTACGATATTAACCCCAAAAGTCGGTCTAGAAAACAACATGGCGGATCAAGACAAAACAATAGGAGCATCAAATGAGAAATACACGCCACGCGCAGTGCTACCCACTCCCACTAACCGGCGCACCGGACCCAGGACAGAAAAAGGGAGAGAAAAGCGCAGAAAATAGAAGGCCATAGAAAGAAGGAATGAAACAATAATCCCTCCCCCCACCCTACAACAATGCGGAGGCCACGGCCTACCCCCCCCGCCAACGTGTCTGTCGCCCAATGAAAACCCGAAATATAGAGAAGAAAGAAAGAAATGGAAAAGAATCCCCTAATATTGAAGGAGGGCCATATTATATCTCCGAAATCACCCGAGCTCCCGGCCATGAAAACTCCCCACCACCCACGATAACAAAACAGAGCATCAAAACAGAAAAAGGCACAAAAAGGTAGGGAGAAACACAAAAATCGTTTCATCACGTGTCGTGGAAGCGACCCCTCCCGGGCCCCCACACATCTCCCAGCAGAAGCAACACAAAGGAGGTCAATCACATCCCCGGCCTGAACTCAAGCGCATCCCAAAACTCTAACCCGGATTAGACACCGCCCCAGATAAAACAAAGAGAGAAGGCAAGCATCGATACAGAGTCAAGTGAGCATACAATGCATTTGTATAAAAAACATCTTGCGACATGAGCCCAGTACACACATTAGCCAGGGCCAGAAAGCAGCTTAACCCTGGCCCGATCGTGGATGTAGCTTAATGCAGAGTACAACAGGAGAGCCCCTCCCCCCGCGCACATCAGGATAACATGGCTGCCTAAAAGAAGAAGACGAAGCAGGATCACAAAATGGCCACCGGCCATCAGTACAAGGTCCTTTGTCCGCCAAACTTAGTTCAATAAGGGCATCCGAAGGGCAAAAGGTCCACGGGGAGAGGGATGAAGGCCAACAGACAATAGTCGAGACGTAGGGTAAAAGTCGCTCAGTCGTGTCCCCAAGTAAACTCGGTGGTGCAGACATCAAGAAGTCAAGCCAGGAGGAAAGGGGAAACAATGTAGCAGTCTCAGGATCAGAGGGCCGCCAGCCGTCGGCCCCGGGCGTGGAATCCGCAAGTTTAGTATCAGCACAGGCAAAGGAAAACAGTGTAGCACCGTGGGTTGGCAAAAGCAGACTCACACTTGGCTGAAGGCAGGCGCTGCGTTCACGAGTCTCGGCAAACCTCATGGCGTCCAGGCGAGCACACAGCGCCTGGAAGCCAGCAATCATCTCCGAGCGGAGATCACGAAGGGCGGCCAGGATAGACCCATGGGACAGTGAAGGTAGCAGGACCCTCAAGGTAGGCTCCAGCACCGGTGCTCGCAAGTCGATGTACCGCACTGGCAGGGTAAGGTTGTCCACAGACAGGAATGAGGGATTCCTCCTCAGCCGCGGCAGAACAAAGGGAGCCATGGCGCCGTCACACGATAGTGGACCTGGGGAGGGCGCAGAATGGGCGAGCATGTCCTCGAGACACCAGCGCCGAGAGCAAATCAGGCACACCTCCCGCAAGCCGTCTCGGACCGGGCCGGGCAACGGAGGAAGGGTCAATCGTTTGCGCTAAGCTAGGTCGCCCGGCACCATGTGTCGCCCATCTCCCCTTCGGAGCAAAAACACCATCCACGAGTTGCCCAAGTCGGCAGTCACAGTACAAGCGGAGTCTGCAGCAGACATCAGCGTCAGTGCGGTGGTGATAGCTGTAGATGGAAAGGCGCCGCCACTGAGTCATCCGCGCTATCCAGTTGAGCGGATCATCTCCGAGCCACCAGGAGCCGACGACGAGCGGCCATTGAAGCGAGGGTCCGGGGCGGGAGTCGCACCGCAAGCTTCCCCAGCACCCGAGCGCGCTAGAAGGTCAAAAAAAAGGGGATCGGTGCGCTCAGCACATCCTCAGACGCATTCCGCCGCTGGATGCAACCAGGAAAAATATCAGGATTTCAAAGCGGAATGCAAGGGCCGGCGGAGCCGGGCGACTACACGTCCGCTCCGGTCGCCATCTTGGCTCCTCCCCCCTGTGGCACTCTTTGAAGTGCCAGCTACATCTGGTTTTACCAAATCTGTAAATATACCGACTCGGTATTTTACCGAATCGCTATATGTACCGATTCGGTAACTTTGCCGAATCGGTACAAATTAGGCCCCCTACATTAGAAAACCCTAATACTGGTCGGTAACCGCCAAATTCGGCCATTACCGACCGGCATTTGGGCTCCTACATCTGGCCCAAGATCTTTATTTCCATCACACTTCAGATTATTTTAAAATGTGCTTCATTTGTGCACTCCTACCTGTTGATATATTCTATTTATAGGTTTTTAAATTGTGTTACGTAAAAATGAAATCCTGCAGTCTTTTCTTTTACACTCCCTGCACTCCAGGAAGACTGACACATGGTTCACTTTACAAAATCCTCTCACTTTGCAGTCAGAGAAAGAGGAGTGAACAAAAATCTTCACTTTAAGAGATAACCTGCCTTTACACATCTGTCCTTGAAGCACGGCAAATGTGACAACATACACACAATGCTCACTCACCCTTTGAATGACAGCGTGGTTATTCTGGGGGTGCTGCGGCACCCTCTACTTCCAGCCCCTACGCCCTGATTATTATTCCGCCCAGACAGACCGGATGATCCGCCACTCCCAGACCTGCCAACTCACACAGTGCCACCCTGTGGCCCACGACATCGGCTCCCATCACACGGTCACCAGGTGAGAAGCCGATATCACACGATGGCAGAGAAAACGAGCTGAAAACCACTCTAAATAGTAGTTGTCCAGGTAGTCTCCTGAGGCTTTGCAATGTGGAGGTCCATTAACCCCTTCCCCGTGGGGCTAATTCCCCCATGGTGCGGAAGGGAAGGGGGGCCACGCGTAGCGCCGCGGTGCTCGTGACGAGCTAAGCTCGTCATGCTGCAAAGTGCAGCTGTGCCAATGACGAGTTGAGCTCGTCACGACTCCGCCCACTTAATGGAACACCCCGAACAGGAGGGGAATTATCCCCGCGTGGGCGTTCCGTGGCGGTTATGACGAGCTCAGCTCGTCATGAGCACAGCTCCACTGTGCCTCATGACGAGTTGAGCTCGTCATGAGCGTCAAAGGAGTTAAGGGGTGTGAAAACACCCCATGAGGTCGGCACCAGCCCCAGAAGACTTTTTTTGGGGGGGGGGGGGATTGGGTGCGGTGTGGGATTTATAAACACCTCATAGGTACTTCTCAACGCCAGGCCCTTCCCCCTTCAAGGCCCGCCCCCTCCTCACATGGTAAGATTCTTCTTCAAGGTGGCCAGTATGCACAAACACCCCCCCCCTCCCCTGGCTGTCTTGTAAGCCCATGTCCTTAAGAACATCTAGGCAGTATCAGCTCTTCACAGCCGCATGTGATAAAGACAGAGTGTAAATGTTTCCAGACACCGGGGACTGCCAGGGAAAAGTAGGCCGGGTGGCGACCCGAAGAGGAGGCGGCGCGTCCATCTTCGGTGGAGCGACTGCCCCCGCGCCTGCAGGGGGGGAGAGGAAGGCGTGAAAATAAAATGAAGCGCGGCAGGGATGCGACAGCCGCACTGTGACCGATGAAGGCACGGGGGAAGCCCTCTCGCCTCCCTCCCACCGCCCTCCTGCCCTCCCCATGCCCCGCGGGGGGGAATGCATCATGCGTAATGGGCAGGGAGGGGCTGCGGCTGGAAGGGAGTCCCAGAGCCCCAGGGGCACCAGGCAATCTGAGACCGAGAATTGCTTCGGCTTGGCACTGTCCCCCCAGGCCTTCTCTCCAGGCCCCCATCTGTTTAATACATTTCAGTGAAAGGAGGGAGGGTGCCTGGCAAGGGGGGATCCGAAGCAGTAGAGGGGAAAGAGCTGCTAGTGAGACTGTGAGAATGGCTTTATATGCGCCCTATAGGAAGGTTCCCAACCCCCCTTTCAGTCACCTGAGGCCTCTTTGAAGGTGTTTTTTTTTTTTTTTGCAGTTGTATGCAGTGCAAACTTGACCTGAAGGTATTTGAGCACTTTACATGAGCACCAGTAACATTTCACAAGAACAAATTCATTTTTAGTTTTTTAGGCAGGGATTAATGGGAAACATCCTTTACAACGAAACTTTTACAACGCAGTGCTTTTACAACGCAGGTTTTACAACGAAAACCATTACAACGCATTGCGCTGGGGTGTGCTCTAGGATAGGGAATAGATTTAATTTACTATCCAACACCTTCCCTAGTGTCCACTGGGACTGGAGTTGGAATAGTAAATTAAACTATTCACTATCCAGCACCCCAAAGCGCTTTGCGTTGTAATGGTATGCGTTGTAAAAACCGCGTTGTACCAGCATGCGTGGTAAAAGCATGTGTTGTAACGTCATACATCCAGACAAGACACCTTATTTGTGGATAAACATTGCTGCAGGTTTATTAGCATTACAAAGATGCCAAGATTGGTGGGTTAGCTTACGGGCGATCCCAAGGCAGGCAGCCCCTGACCGCCTGCCACCCGATGAGCCAAATTACACCGGGGCCCTGCTTAACGGTGTTTCCCATATTTTGCGGGAGGGTAGACCCCTCCCACCTGTGGGCCAACAGCCCACCCCTTCTGCTCACGCCCCATAGGGGGGAGGAGCCTGCCAGGCAACCCCCGGTTGCTCAAGTCCACAATTGCCCGTAGGACTAACGGGGCGCCGTCGCTCCTCCAGGGTCCAACCGGAGGACCTCCCTGTGGATATTTGGCCTTTGCATCCTTGTTGTGCTCCTGCAGAGGGTACCCATATGTACCCTACAGCCTCTGGATCGCCCTGTAACTCCGCCTGCAACACAAAATAATACATTAGACACAATAAACCCCCCACCACGCCCTGCTTCACGCCGGGTCAACTGTAGGGAGGGAAACGGCGTCAGGGCTCGAGAAAAAGTACAAAGAGGGCGCCCAGTGGGCAGGGAAAGGTATATATACCTCCTCCCCGCACACCTCTGACCGGAAGTGACGCGGCCCTCCGGACCCCTTGAGGGTCCGAAACACTAGAAGGCTGCTTCCCGTGCCCTCATGTGTCACTAAAGCGGCCGCCCTGTTAGTGGATCCCCTGCATGGACCCCGGGCAGCTGGCAGAGCAGAAGCTGTGACTCGTACCTAGTTCCCCAGTTCCAAAGTCAGCAACTCTGGCCATTAAGCCACATCATTTTCCCTCATCCACTAAATTGTATTGTAATGTATTGTAATTGCATTTATATACCGCTTATTCGCTTAGTACTCCTGGCGAGGCGTCAAAGCATTTTTTCGGCGAGTAGCACGCTACTCTGGAACCAATAAAGGATTAGTGCTGAATTAGTATAGTGAAATATGAAAGTAATTTGAGCGGTGGATATGTTAGTCAGTTATTTGGATTGAGAAGGATAGTGGAAGAATAGAAGAGGGAAAAAGAGTTGCATTAATATATCACTTGCTACCCCTGATGGGGCGTTGAAGCACTTTTTCGGCGAGTAGCACGCTGTTACATTTAAGCCAGTATGATTGCTACCTTTACCCTATATAAATGGTGCACTCCCTTTATTTGAATGTCTCCTCTATCTATCTATCTAGTGTAAATGTCATTTAATCCTATATTACTGAGGCCTCCCATCCTCTATGTCTTGAACCCTTGTTTTACCTATGGGTATCTTCGACTCTAATTTTACCACTATATGTACCATGTTTGAAATGTTGCCTCCAGCCTATATGTGTTTCACCTCAACTGAATTGGACACTTTTCTGTTCTGTCAACACTGAAAATAACTTTCAAGTTCTCATAACTGTTTCGGCTCAGCTTCAGTGCCAAGAGGCCTTCAGGTGGTAGCGCGCGCTAGAAGACATCGATAACATCACATAACATAACATGACATAACATAACAACTGTATATGTAAATCACCTCCACTCTACCTGAATGTCCTTTATACCCTATATTTGCCTTCCACCCTACAGGTGACCTGTAACCTAAATGAATGTTACGTCATATTTGTATGAATGCCTCCTCCAAACGATGTGACTGATGATTGTACCCTATAGGATTGTCACTTCTACCAAACATGCTATCAACCTCAAATGAGTGCCTATATTCTACACAAATGTTATCCCAATGAATGTCAGCCCCTTCCTATAGGAGTGTCATGTCATGTCATTCATATATGAATGTGTATCCTCTATGAACATTAAATCATCCCTTCTTCAATGTGTATCCAAATGTTACACCATCCCTATAGGAATGCATATATCATAAATGAGTAATTAGTCATTCCTACTTGAAAGTGCATTACTGTCTCCTGTACCTTATACAAATATCCATCCTGCCCCTTTGTGAATCTCGCACGCCCCCATGTGAATCGCTGTCCTACTTGAGTATGACCTCGAACCTCTATGACTATTACCATCACCTTCTTTCAGTGCTACATCATCCCTATATGAATGTCTACCATATATGATTTCCACTTTTAACCAACATATTGTCATCTTCCTATGAGTGAGTATCCTACATGGAGGTCACCTAAAGAAAATAAGACAGGTAACTTCACTGGATGTATGACATTACAACGCATGCTTTTACAACGCATGCTTTTACGACGCAACTTTTACAACGCATACCATTACAACGCATAGCACTTTGGGGTGCTGGATAGTGAATAGTTTAATTTACTTTTCCAACTCCAGTCCCCGTGGATAGTAGGGAAGGTGTTGGATAGTAAATTAAATCTATTCCCTATCCTAGAGCGCCCCCCAGCGCAATGCGTTGTAATGGTTTGCGTTGTAAAAGTTGCAATGTAAAAGCACTGCGTGGTAAAAGTTGAGTTGTAAAGGATATTCCCCAACTTAACTCCACCCTAAATGAATGTCACATCATCTCCATACGAATGTGTATCGTAAACGAATGCCACCTGTGCCCTATAGGAATGGCGCCACTAACCGCTATAAATGTCACATTGTCTCTATATATGTGTCACTCCACCCTATGTTAACTTTACCTCCACCAAATTTCAATGTCACCTCATATGAATGTGTATCATAAACCAGTGGTTCATAACCTTTTGTCTTCTGTAGACTGAGTCACTACTGGAACCTGGGGACCCCCACCTATGCCACAACCACAATCTGAACCTAAAAAGAATAAACGGAAATATAGATGTTATGAAACAGGTTAATTCAAACAAAAAGTATTGAGTAAAATCTAAATTTTAATGGGAAGGTTTTAACTTTTCAAAATTAGTATTTATTTCTCTGAAACCAAGAGATATGCTAGACACTAGTAGGTCCCTTTGTATTTTTAACTCCCCATGCGTGCTCTCTTTTCGACGCGCAAAGCAATGCTTCGATTGGGTCCACCAGTCAATCGTCTGTTGTAAAATTCACTTTGCTGTACTTGTTCTTCTTCTTCAAATTGAGCCAAGGATACCAACTTTTGTTGAGGTTAAAAGGTTTATTTGAAAAATGTCATTCCATAAAACAACAATGCATACAATACAATATATACTTTAAATACAAGTCAAGTTCACTGAGTACAGCGGATTTCTCATAGAGCCAATCATAGATGTTAGACTGTATCATAGCTCTGACGGTTCCAGTGCGGTCCAACCAACGACTAATGTGGAACTAAGGCTCTAAGCATTTGTATGCATATCGTAACATTAAAAACAGTAATATACAAGCTAAAATACTGGATCAATAAAATTAAGAGAAAGGGGATATTTAAAAAGAGAATAGTAATAATACAAGGTTTAAACTCAATAAGGGCAAGAGATAATTCAGGGGGATAAAGAACATACAATTTAATAAGCAATAAAAGTACATGTACTACCCTTTAAAACAAGCATTTACAATGCAATCGGTCTCGCCTTTGAGACCTTATATGTATTTAGCTATGCAGCACATTAGCCTGGGTGCTAAAACATCTACTGTTCTTTAATATGGCGGTAAAGTAAGCACCAAACTGCATAGCACGCCAGGTATGGGAACACATGGAGAGAAATATTGCCTTTCAGTGGGAAATGGTATAGTCCAAAGCTCTGTTTTTAATATAGAATCAGGGCCTTCGGTGGTCATATCACTGAAAATACAAGATTTGAAAAAAATATTATTGTCTACGGGTGCTTTTGGAAGACAATTTCTATGGACTGGAATCTAGAGAATGCTAAAGTGATTCTGGTATTTTACTGACCTCTACTGGTCGTTTTCCATCAAGACAGTTAAATAGAGGCAGTTGAACAAGCAGAAAGAATTCTGGTATTCTACCGATCTCTACTGGTTGTTTTCTATCAAGACAATTAAATACAGGATGTCGAACAGAAAAAAAAGTCCCTAAGCGGAAGCAGACAAGTCCTAGGGCTGATCTCCATAGCCCACAAAGTACATACACACATACGTATATACTAAAGTATATACAAGAGGTCTTGAATGCTCAACCTAAAAATCCATCATGGATAACTCGTACAATCTGTACTCCAAATGAACCATTTTTTAAACAATTGTATACATGAAGGAGTGGTAAATACGACCCTTGGCCTCGAAACCTATGTAATCAATAAAACACCTTGCATAGTGAGGGGCCAGTGTCTCTAGAGTTTAAGTGTACCATAACTCCGGGAACAGGATTTCAAGTGTCAAATACTAGTAGTGCTTGCTGAGTTATAAATACGATAGTGTACTAAATCGCAATGCCCAAAGTATGAAGTTCATTAGAACTGACATTTTAAGTCATTTTATTTCCTGAGTAGACTCTAATACAATAATAATGAAGTTAGTTACAGAACCCACACTCAGAGTTTTGACTCACTGACTGGCTCTGTGAGAAACTTCCACGGTCTTCAGCCTCAACTCTAAAGCTGTCAATCGTGGCCCCTTATAAGTCCCTAGAAGCAACTCCTTTCAAAGTATGCACTATACAAGAGTAAAATGCTACACGAAGAAACATACAAAGGCACAGCATCCTGGAAATAGCCAACACTCTTAGGAAATGCAAGATTAAGTGACACATGAAATATTAACAGAATCTAAAGGACTGACGTGGATTACCTCAATATTTTGCACATTCATTTTTCAGAAATTGTCAGTGTTTTGACCAGTAAAGTTAAGGACATGAATATAGGGCCGACAGGGACCCATTTCAATGTCTGTTTTAAGGTACTAATAGATCTGAGACCTGGAGGGGCCCAGACCACTGAAAGCCCTGGCCTACCCTATATGGTCATTACCACCATGCTATATATATATCCACCAAATTGGAATGTGACATTATGATGAATGTCTGTCCTATATGAATCGCAGCTGTTCCGTCTACAAATAATGCTTCCGCCCTATGTTAATATCACATTATCCATACATGAGTATCAGCCCCACCCTCTATGTGAATCTCAGCTGTACTCTACCCAAACGTCACTCCCAGCCTGTATTAATGTCACATTATCCTTACATATGTTTTACCCCTGCCCTCTATATAAATCTTAGCTGTACCATACACACACGCCACTTCCACCCTATAAGAACATCCTATTATCCTTACATGCATCTCTCTCCATCCTCTATATGATTATCAGCTGTACAGGACACAAACATCACTTTAACCCTATATTAATATCAAATCATCCTTACACGACCGTCGCCCCGCCCTCTAGAAATATCTTCCCCCACCCTCGCTTGAGAAGTAACTCTAACACACTTTATTTGATAAGGAACGCTGCTGTATAAGATCCTATATATCTGTGGTGTTGGCTGTTGCTTTCACTTCTCCCCCACTCCACTATAAAGGTGTCTCCACCTGGCTCCTCCCCATCCTCGTCTGATTCTAGGTCAAGTGCCCCCGGGGCTCAGCGGCTGACAGCGGTACAAGTGGCGGCTGTGGAGCTGTCTGGGAGCTGGGCCCAGCTGCTCGTTAATTGCTATCCGGCAGCACTGCTGCTGAGGGGCCGGCAGAGCCCGCCTACCTGCAAGAACACAGCGCTGTCTGCACATCCTGCCTCTACATCTCTTTCATTTCAGCGCCTTGAGACCCTCACGGGTGAGTAGTGCGCTTTACAAATGATATGATTGATTGATTGATTTCATATATGGGAGTGGTGAGGCAATGCCTTCCAACAGGAGTCCTTCCCCAGGCTCCAAAGACCCCCACCAGGACTTTCATCGCTTCCTGCAGAGAGCCTGCCACTGCAGACTTGGTGTCCAGAGGGATGGAGGTAGGAGAGAGGCAGCCCAGCAGCTGTAAAATCCAGGAGAAATGCAATATTAAGAAATTGTGAGGTTTGGTCTCAAGGTGGTGTGGCAGTGTGCATCCTGCCTCTCCATGGGTGCGATGGGATCCCCATTCCTTCAATAATTGATATCTGATAAACTTCCAGCAGTGCCCCCGCTGTAAATTTTTCACTGGGATTATAAAAGCCGTCCATATGCTGATGACCTCTTCATATCTAGTCGGCCGGGTATTGGTGTTACTAGGGATGGACAGGTCACCTGATTCTAGTACTTATCAAAAGTACCTAATATAGCACTATCTGACATGCAAGTTATGTTTCTTTCTACAGTTTTGCATAAAAAAAGCCTCCCCTATATTCCCACGAAATTGATCTTGATTTAAAATAACCAATTGTTTCCTCTTGGTTTCTATCAAATTAACCTCTCCTTGCTTTTCATTCTCTGCATGCCTCATGTCTAAGCACAGCCTACTGTAAATCAGATGAATGTTTACCTTAATCCGTGCTTTGTATTTCTGCTATTTGCCCACACCTCATGTCAAAGATCACAGCCTCTCCTTTAAAACCCAGACCCCTGCAATGTAACAATACTCACTCTCCTGTAGCTCATCTATTATGGCATTACCCAAACCAATGTTTTATTCTTGCTGCCCTGCCTCCATCCATAAACATTAGCCTGTCAACATGTTTCAGCCCATTGTAAATTTCTAACTTAGGTCAGCGGCCTTCATCAGGACTTGAGATCCCTGCATCTCTACTCTAAGTCAGTCATATTCATGGACGGACACACAAGCACATATACAAAAATATTAGGGAAGTTTATAAATAGGGAAAGAAAAGAGAACATCTTGCTGTAGTCACGCAGTCATCAAGGGACAAATGCCTCCATCACAGAGAGCACTTATTGCCCTCTGTCGACGCAATGACACAGCAGGATTTAGGAAAGAGCCTGATGACAAAACAATGCCACCAAGTGTGGCTGATGGCTTTTTTGTCTAATTTCCAAATCTTTTGTGATTGGTACTTTTAGTTTGTTGCCACTTTTACTTTTATTCCACTGACATGGTGTAAAAACCTAAGTTATTGGTTGAGGGTGGAGAAAGCCCTAATCAGGTAACAACAACAATACTTGTCAGAGTGAACCACTAAACTCACTAAATTAACCAGTGATTAACCCTCTGATATCTTCACAAAAAATCAGTGAGGCTTAACTTAGAGGCAATATGTGAAGTATTTCAACAGGAACGTTGTATTTATTGCGTGCTCAGAGAAAGGCCTGGATGGGCATATCTGCAGCATAAGAAGCTGTTTAAATGTGACTGCATCGTGCATGTGATTGTTAACGAGAAATAAAATCCACTCATGAAATGCAATTGGAATATTTTGGAATGATTATTTGGCTAATTTGGACTGGTTGGCAAATATATATGGTGAACTATTCAACAAGCTGTGCACCGGACTGGAGTGGAAACTTCGGCCCTCGTTTTGAAGTATTTATACAGCACACAAACAGTAGGATAGTGAAAAAAGAACACAAGAAAAATCCCAAACCAAAATAGAAAAATAGAGTACATTTTAATAAATAAAATGTACCAGAATGACAAAACTCCAATCAATAGAAATGGAGGGCGCCACCCCCCCTAAGGGCGTGGCGCCGTTAGTGGCAGCCAAAGGGCCGCCCGATTAGGGAAGCACTTCCGGGTCAGTCGACCCGGAAGTGCCAATCAGAGGGAAGGAAGGAAGTACGTCTGATGACCCGGATGGAGTCTGAGGGCGCGAGGCTTAAAAGCCTGCGACCATTTTTAGGGACCCTCTTTGTCCGCTGACCTGCCCAGGAGTCGGACGTCTGGATGTCTCAGAAGGAAGTCAAGCAGAGGCGAGGGTCAATCCGACTTTCTGTGTCAAGTGAGTGGGCCTTGCGGTGTGTATTGTTGGTAGCGCGAACAGTAGCGTGGGAATGCCTGCCGCGAGTATGTCTGGCATGTTTGTAGCGCGAACAATAGCGGGGAATGCCTGCCGCGTGTGTCGAAGCGTGGGAATGCCTGCCGCGTGTGTGGGCATGCCTGGGGGCCGAAGAGCGGCAGCGGTAATGAGGGATCGGGTGCAGCGCTTGGTGTTGTAGCCCCCCCCCTCGTTCTTCCTTTTCGAGCTCCTAAGTGCTGAAGCGGCCGCCGGTAGTAGAGGCGGCCGCGGTAAAGAGGGAGCGGGTGCGTACTGTTATCCAGCCCGCTCCCATGTTGAATCACAAACCTCGGCAGCGGCCGCGTTTAAGAGGGAGAGGGCCTGGTATTGGTAACTCGTTTCCGTGGTAATCACCCGGTATAAAAGCACCGGCAGTAATGGGGGCAAGACCGGTTGAGCCTTGGCGGCGGCCCTTAAGGTAACTGCCTGTGTTTCCCCTCTGAGGCCAGCAATGGCAGAAGCAAGGTGGGCGCTGCCACGGGGACTGATGGTGAAGTAATCGGTGCATAGGGAGCTAATATTCTCGGCAAATGAGCCAATGGCAGATTGTTTATGGGGCATAAAAAGTGCTATGGGGTGCTCAGTTTAAAAACTGGGTAAGGCTTTTTGCAAAATGGGGTTATGGATAGCACTCCGGTTCACAGTGAATGACAATGGGTTAAATAAATAAGGCAAAGAGTGATCTAAATGAGGGTCATGGATACATTATCTTATGGATGGTTTTCTCTGTTGTGGGTTAGTCCGGATGCACGTACGCCAATCTTGTGGTATTAATACACTTTTTCTTTTAAGTTCAGGATGCCGCCAAAACGGCCGACGAGGGGGAAAGAGGCCCCGGCCAAAGGAGATGGCTACCTTGCGCTTACAGAGATCATGGAGTTTACGAAGGAGAAAGGCGTAGATTGGGCCCTAAAGGCTATGAGAGATGGGGCTAGAGCTGACGCGAAGGCGCAAGAGGAGAAAGGGAGAGCCAAGAGAACGAGGCGTACGCCTGAAAGGTTTAAAGAGGCGTCAAAAGAAAAGAGGCCCAGGGCATCCGAGCCCCAACAACCATCAACAGGTGAGAAAGAGGCGCTAGAGACAATAGATTTGAGCCCGGACTCGAATAAGGACAATGAGGATCCGGAGAGAAACAATGACAATTCTAATACAGCGCAAACAAGGGGGGCGCCCGTCGCTAATGCGGAGGCGCCCTGTTCTCAGGTTAATTTTCCGCCGGTGGTAGTGCAACCGGGTAGCGGAATGGCACAAGTTTGGGTGCAATCTGGAGGATTAGCGCAATTACCGGGGATGCATTTATACAATTCACACGGTCAGGCAATCAGCAATGGCCCTGCAAACACGATACCCAGCCCAACATATCCGGGGAGTGGGGGGCTGATAATGACGAGCACTTACCCAAACGTGGGTTGGCTACCACAGTCCCCACCAGCCAACACCGCCGTTAATTTGGCCGGGCCAGCTAGTACTCAGATGCAAGGGGGGGCTGGGGTGCAGGCGTCAGGGCATCCAATGTTAGCATACAGCCCGTTAATGTTCGGTTCCGCATCCATGACTGTATCGCCATCTACGGGGATTACGTGGCATGTACCCGCAGACATTAAAGAAAAGGTACTCAGGGGCGATTACGTTGATGTGTTCGATCTCATTAATGCAGGGGTGGCCTCAGGTAAAGCCAGAGGAGGTAAGGAAGGTGAATTTAACCAAAAGAAGGCATGGGTAGAATGGTCCATGAAGAATTGGATCACGGGATTTGCCATTTACGCCGCGATTATGTTGGAGAAATACCCCGGGTTGGGCCCTCAAATGATGAGTTACATAGCCTCGATACACGGGGCGGCAGCCGAGTTCCCAGGTGGGGGATGGTTAAAGTATGATAACCAATTCAGACAAATGAAAGCAGTACATCCAGGGATAGCATGGGATCAACGTGAGATCAATCTATGGCACACAGTTTTTTATTCCTCCCCCCCAGCAACATCCAAGACCAGTTCCCCGGCTCAGAGCCAGTCCTTTCGGAGCGACAGAGGGGCGGGAGATAAGAAACAGGCCTGCTGGCTGTTTAACAAAAATGAGTGCACCAGGGGGACCTCGTGTAGGTTCAAACATTGCTGTTCCTTCTGTGGGGGACCATCCCACCCAGAAATCAGATGTTTCAAGAAATCAGGGAACCCAAAAGAACAGCCGCCCCATACCACTCCAAAAGGGAAGCCACCTAAAACATCCGACAGGCCTCCCAACTCCCATTAAAAGACATGTTTTGACACACCTCCTTAGCAAATATGGCAAGCTAGAGGAGGCTCAGTTCCTGCTTAATGGGTTTACGTTAGGTTTCCGCATCCCGTCTTCAGCTACCCCTTCCAGTGTCCCGCCTCGCAACCAGAGTTCAGTGCTCCAGAATTTAGAAGCAGCACAAAACAAGATCATGAAGGAAGTTGCGTTGGGGCGGGTCGCGGGTCCATTCAAGCACTCCCCGAAACCGGATTTGGTCTGCTCACCCCTGGGTCTAGTTCCTAAAAAAGAAGAGGGCAAATTCCGCCTTATACATAATCTATCGAGCCCCCCAGGGTTGTCTGCCAATGACAAATGCTTGACATTTCTGGGCATTGAAATCGACACCAGAGAAGGCGCGTGCAGGTTGCCCAGGCGAAAGTGGCTGCCTTTGGGGCTGCAATTGATGAATGCTTAAAAGCAAAAAAGGTTACATTACACCAGTTACAAGTTCTGGTAGGGCAACTGAACTTCGCCTTGAGAGTTATACCAATGGGCAGGGCATTCTCTAGGAGTATTGCAAGGGCAATGTCCGGGCTTCGGGCAAAACACCATAGGGTTAGACTCTCTGCTGAGGTGAGGAAGGACTTGGGGATCTGGAAGTCTTTCTTGCAGGATTTCAATGGCTCGGTGTTATGGCGGGCAGCGAGCACCGCAAATACGGACCTAGAACTGTTCACGGATGCAGCAGGGAGTGTTGGTTTTGGAGCGATTTTGGGTTCTAAGTGGTGCATGCAATTTTGGCCAGAGGAATGGGCTCAACAGGGCTTGACGCGTAACGTCACATTCTTAGAACTATTTCCCATAGTGGTGGCTTTACAGTTGTGGGGGGATACGCTCGCAAACAAGCACATTGTATTCTGGTCAGACAGCATGTCGGTGGTAATGGTGATCAATAACCAGAGAGCGACTTGCACATGGGTGCTGCGTTTACTAAAGAAAATAGTATTGCTTTGTCTGCGTCACAATGTACATTTCACTGCAAGACATGTCCCGGGGGTGGAGAACCAGGCCGCTGACGCTTTATCTCGTTTTAAGTTGACAGAATTCCGCGCTCTTTGGCCACAAGCAGAGAAGACAATGACAACATTCACAGCGGAGCTATGGAAGCTTGGTGCCCCACAGCTTCCGAGTTGATAACTGCATCCTTGGCTCCCAAGACGAACAGTATGTATCAGAGGTCGTGGGATTGTTATCAGTTATACTTAAGGGAGGCGGGCCGGGTGGATGCTTTTGTTCCCATGAGTGTTCTAGGCTTCATAGTACATCAGAAAGGGAGTGGAAAGTCAGTGGCATTAATGAAGAGACAGTTGTCAGCACTAGCATTCTATGCGGGCTTAAAAGGGGTTACAGATCCAACAAAGGATCAGAGGGTGAAAAGGGCCATGAAAGGGTGGGAGCGCTTAATACCAGGGGTGAAGGACTCGAGGAGGCCTATAGATGCGGGGAAGTTGGTGAAGATCTTAGAGACTCTGCCTCTCGTGTGCTTTTCCCCGTATGAAACACAGCTATTTAGGGTAGCGTATGTGCTAGCCTTTTGTGGAGCTCTTCGTATCTCAGAGTTGCTACCGGCCTCTAAGGCGGATAGGGACGGGGGTTTAAGACACACAGACATAATAGATTCAGAAGATGTTCTGAGAGTCAGGGTTAGAAGGTCTAAAACAGATCCTTTAGGCAAGGGGACTTGGCTACAGTTAGGCAAAGTGGCGGGCGAGCCTTCTTGCCCAGTTAGGTTGATGAGGGAGTTCATGCAAACCAGGCCTCACGGGGGCGATGACAGAGTGCTGCTTCACAGGAACGGCTTACCCTCACCAGATTTCAGTTCACCAGGGTGGTAAAAATGACCTTGTCAAAGATGGGGGTTGACCCGGCTGACTACACATCCCATTCCTTTCGTATCGGTGCAGCCACCACGGCCGCGGGCCTGGGGTTACCGGAGCAGACTATCATGAGATTAGGACGTTGGAAATCTACATGCTATGTATGTTACGTGCGCCCGCAATTAGTATGAAAGCCACTCTCATAACCTCCCCCTCCCTGCTTTCAAAGGCTTTTCTCACCATTTCTTTCGATATTTACCGTAGGTACTGCCTCTCAAAGAAAGCAAATATGTTGGTGCGGCCACTCCTTTATTCGCAGGGCGGGGTCGATCTTCCAGGAAACTCTCGGAGGGAAGGCGCACAAGGCGCAAGGATGGGACCATCATTGGGTAGGGATCGGTGGTCAACATTTACCAGACGTCTCGAACGATTTGAGGGCGGCTTTGAGCAGAGGCAACGACATGATCCCGGCCGGAAGGAGAAGGGTTAAAGAGTTGTTGTTTACTACGCTAGCAGCAGTCAAGAATATCTTGCCAAGGGCCATTTTGTTATGGTCGGAAGTCATTCCGAGGCAGGCATGGCCGCGGGGTGCGCCCGCGAAAGCTGTGAATAAATCAGTCAAAAGGCTGAACCAGTCAGTGTCCGAAATACTTCAGAAGTCTAGCATTCGGACCATCCGTCACAAGCTTATACAAACGTCCAAGCCTAAATTATACGCGGCGGACGGAGTACATCTATCAGAGGCAGGGACTGACATTTTCATACAAACAATCCTAGGAGCCGTTGCCGAAGCTTTGGAGGGTAGGGGGGGAGGACGAGTCCGCCAGTAAGCGCCTCGCCCTGTGGTGGGGTCCTGGACAAGAATACCACGGGAACTTCTTTGGGCAGTGCCCCTTTTTACCTCAGAACAGGTTTTAAAGCATCATGGGCTCCGGGCTGGCGGGAGAGTTGGGGCTGACCTGCTGGTGGCCCTGGCTTCTCCAGCCCTACCCTGGAAGCCGCTGGGTGCCACAAGTGGTGGCAGATTATTTACCTGCGGCTCTGTTGACCAGAAGGGGGTTAACTTATGGAGAGCAGGCTAACTTGGTTGTGGCCTGCTGGCGCAACCCAAGGGATAACCAAAAGCCCATTGGAGAACGGGCGGCTTAAAGAGTAAATATGTATAAAAGTGTGAGTATCTTAATACTGTGATGTGATTTAATTTTGAAGGTGAAATAAAGAAATGGAGGTCAATGAAGAAATTGGCTAGTTAACTTTCTTAATAAATATGCACACTGCAGAAAATCAAACCAGACTCAGGTGTTTAATTGAAGAGGGGGCTTTAAAGAGTCGGGGGAGGAGTGTGCACTTTGTATGCCAACTATGGAGGGCGCCACCCCCCCTAAGGGCGTGGCGCCGTTAGTGGCAGCCAAAGGGCCGCCCGATTAGGGAAGCACTTCCGGGTCAGTCGACCCGGAAGTGCCAATCAGAGGGAAGGAAGGAAGTACGTCTGATGACCCGGATGGAGTCTGAGGGCGCGAGGCTTAAAAGCCTGCGACCATTTTTAGGGACCCTCTTTGTCCGCTGACCTGCCCAGGAGTCGGACGTCTGGACGTCTCAGAAGGAAGTCAACCACCCACCCACCCCAAAAATAAGTCTTCAAGCAGGGGCGTTAGCGGGGTCCTGGACAAGAATACCACGTGAACTTCTTTGGGCAGTGCCCCTTTTTACCTCAGAACAGGTTTTAAAGCATCATGGGCTCCGGGCTGGCGGGAGAGTTGGGGCTGACCTGCTGGTTGCCTTGGCTTCTCCAGCCCTACCCTGGAAGCCGCTGGTTGCCACAAGTGGTGGCAGATTATTTACCTGCGGCTCTGTTGACCAGAAGGGGGTTAACTTATGGAGAGCAGGCTAACTTGGTTGTGGCCTGCTGGCGCAACCCAAGGGATAACCAAAAGCCCATTGGAGAACGGGCGGCTTAAAGAGTAAATATGTATATAAGTGTGAGTATCTTAATACTGTGATGTGATTTAATTTTGAAGTTGAAATAAAGAAATGGAGGTCAATGAAGAAATTGTATGCCAACTATGGAGATATGCAATATTAATTTTTGTGTGAAAATAGAGCCTAAAAGCGCCAGGCACTACTCGTGGTCATCCTGTTGTGATAGACTGGGGGAAAGTTACAACTTCTTGCAGATCATGATGGAGAGCGAATCGGGTACAAGGTTAGTCCTGCTGAAAAGTTGGCTTCTCAAGTCAAACCCTCACATATGGTTCTGGAAAGTTCTTTACCTGTCAAGGCTCCAACCCGTCAGGCGGTAACAAAGGCTGAATTGGCATAGTGGCGGGTTCCTTTGTGTGCAAGAGGCAAAGTCTTTTGAAGTGTAAGCGGGGCTGGGTACAGCACCACCCCAGTCATCCTGCCAGGGTGGCCAATCCTTTCCACGGATGTATGTTGTTACAACGCATGCTTTTTCCACGCATGCCTTTACAACGCAGGTTTTACAACGCAAGTCGTTACAACGACTTGCGTTGGGGGACGCTGGATAGTGGATTAGTTTAATTTACTATTCCAACTCCAGTCCCCGTGGATAGTAGGGAAGGTTCCGGATAGTAAATTAAACTATTCCCTATCCTACAGCGCTCTCCAGCGCAAGTCGTTGTATCGACTTGCATTGTAATACCTGCGTTGTAAAGGTACTGCGTGGAAAAAGTTTCGTTGTAAAGGATGTTTCCCCTTTCCACACCTAAGCACAATTTATATCACTGTCTGGAAGGAATACACAAACCCCAACAGCAGGGCCCTTCACAGGACACCAGCAGAAAGCACAGCTGTTAGGTACAAGAAAATGTCAACTTTCTATAAGCATTTTCAGAATTGTGACCTGAAATTCGACTTTACTGTTGAAGAGGATTCAAAATGACAAATCATTTGATTGTACTCATATTTCTATCTGCTCCCAATCTAATGTTAACATTTATTAAATGTAATAAGGTTGCCAAGTAAGGTTATCATGGCGATGAGCAGGTGTGCGCCTAGCCCCTGCCTATGTTAGCTTTGTTAATTGAAACGTCAGGTCTTCAGCTTCTTGGGCAGTTCAAGAAGAGAGGAAGAGGCTCTGACGTGCAGTGGGATGCCACTCCACACTTCTAGGAGCAATGTAAGAGAACACCCGTCCTGCTGATCTGGTTCTGTATGTATGGGATGTGTGTAAATACGAGTGCTGCAAAGCGAAGATGTCTGGGTGGCTGGTGGAAGGAGACACAAATGTTCAGGTAGGTGAGGCCATAGTTGTTTAGTGTCTTGGATGTGTGTGCGAGGAATTTGAAATGAGTGTGTTTGTGTACTGAGAGCCTGTAGAGTACCCTGAAGTGTGATATGATGTGAAATCTGTGTGGTAGGTTGAGGATGAGTCTGGCTGCTGAGTTCTGGATAGTTTGTAGTCTTCTAGGGCTAGATGTAGGTAAAGCATATTTACCGACCCTTAAATACCGAATTTTACCGATTCGGTATTTAAAAGTCGGTAAATATGAAGGGGGGAGATGTAGGGAAATCCAGATGTTTATTTACCGAATCGGTAAAAGTCGGTATTTACCGATTCGGTAAATACCGACCTGTAATGCTCCATTCATTCCTATGGGCTATGAAGCCCATAGGAATGAATGGGGCATTACAGGTCGGTATTTACCGATCGGTAAATACAGATTTTTGGCAAGGGTGCAGGAGGTGTCACTTTGACACCCTCTAGCACCCCCAAAAAAGGTTCGGGGGCCATATGGCAGGCATACCTGCCCTAAGGGCAGGTCTGCCTGTCATATGGCACAGGTGTGCATGCGCACATTTGCATGCACACCTGAATCGGTATTTCACCATCAAATTGAATTTGATGGTAAAATACCGATTTCTAAGGCCTTGTGGGACTCATAAGAGTCCCACCTACATATCGATTTTACAGATTCTGTAAATATACCGGTCAGTAAATTTACCGACCGGTATATTTACAGATTCTGTAAAATTACCTATCGGTAAATTTACAGAACGGTAAATTTACCGATTCTGCCCCCTACATCTCAAATGCCTTTTACCGGTCGGTAACGGCCGAATTCGGCCGTTACCGACCGGTAAAAGCCTACCTACATCTGGCCCCTAGTGAGTTACTTGGGGATCCTGGCATAGAGGTTGTTCCCATAGTCCAACTTGCCGGTGACTACAGTGTGAGTGACAATTCTTCTGGTGCTGTTGGAGACCCATTTGAAGATCGTCCTCAGCATCCTCAGGATGTGGAAGCAGGATGCAGTGATGGCATTGACTTGTGCCGTCTTGTGCAATTGGCTGTCGATGAGTATTCAGTGGTTCCTGGTATGGATGCCGAGTGTTGATCTGAGTTTGGCCGGCCACCAGTTGCAGTCTGATGATGGGGTGTACTTGAAGAAGATCACTACTTCTGTTGTCTTGGTGTTGAGCTTGAGACAGTTGACTTTCATCCAGTTAGTGACTTTGGGTCATACAGGAGCTGAACTTGCTTCTTGTGTTAGGGGTCTTTTCCGAGAGGGAGAGTATGAGTTTCCGGTCATCAGCTTAGGGAACAAAGTTGATGTGATGTGCATGGATGATGTTGGCCAGAACTATCATGTTTCATGAAGAGGTTGGGGCTTCCAGAGCTATACCTATGGCTGCCTTCAAGGGCAGTGCCGGGGGTACGAGTGGCAAACCACGGGGAGCAGTTACCACGCCTAGCAATTTCTAATTGACGGCACAGAGACTGATACATTAATCTCAGTCACAATCATTCTGTGATGCATACAAGTCTAGATTTTTAACTTGTACTAGCTTACCCGTCGCGCGTTGCTGTGATCTCAGAAGAAAGGAAATTTAAGGAAACTTGTTATGATAACATTCAATTTACATTGTGTCATTTTTATTGAAACTTATTCATTTTAATATGGAAATCATTTTAAAGTGTTGTTTTAATTCTGTTTATTTATTCGAGTGCTTGTGGATACACAGTATTTTTTGTTTTTCCGTCTGGTGCGTACAAGAATAAATCAGGTTTTCCGACATGTGAGCTGGCCACATACAGTTGTCCATGTGAGAAGCACGGGTTCTCCAAATCTAGTCCACACACTTGCAGCGATTGTCCTTGTGCTTTGTTGATGGTCATTGCAAAAGTGAGCCGCACTGGAAACTGTAAATGTTGCGTACACGAATAAATCAGAAGGTTTTCCGACGCGTGAGCTGGCCACATACAGTTGTCCATGTGAGAAGCACGGATTCTCCAAATGTAGTCCACACACTTGCAGCGATTGTCCTTGTGCTTTGTTGATGGTCATTGCAAAAGCAAGTCGCACCGTAAACTGTAAACGTCCAGTATTGGAAAGATTATGAGGGCCCTGGGTGGCCGGGGGGCCAATATTTAACATTTTTTTTTTTTTGCCAGAAACCTTCGCGGGAGTGTACTCAACAACTTGTAACAATTTTGTTATTTATTAATTTTTTTAGCCAGAAACCTTTGGGGGAGTGTACCCCAACAACTTCCCAAGGTTTCATGCCGATCAGATGAATGGTGTAGTAATGCATAAAGGGCAAACGGACATACTTTGGTTTTTATATATATATAGATGTGCTATGGGAGACAGGGACTATATGCAAATCAGTATTGGTCCGCCCCAAATGGGACGGTCCACCACAAAGTGCTACACCATGTCCCCTCTGAATGGTAACACAAGCATCCTCCTGTAGACGTCCATGACAGCAGGCCTGGTACAATAGAATAATGTCAGCGGGAGCTGGGTCAGTGAGCCGCCATGTCAGATCCAGGCGGCGGGTGCCTGCTCCAATCATTTAATTACCAGACAGACACTTAAGATAACAAATGTTTTTCATTGCCTCTGGCAAGAAATTGGAAGCCTGGGAAATATATGGAGACTGCCGCCGCGGTCTGTTGCTGTGTACAAACAAAGCTCCACTCCACTCTATTAAAAGACAATTAGGCACCGAAAGGGCTGCCTCTGCAATATTAAAGAGCTGTCTCTGGCTCCGAGGCTGATCTGATGCGAGCGGAAGGTGGCAAATTAAGAAACATGTTGCGCCTGATTCAAGTTGAACGGTTCTCCACTTGGACGCGGCGGGGAGACGGGCGCATTGCAGCGGCGGCACATGTACGCTCTGACTGTGTGTGGTCAGCAGGGCACAAGTCCTAAAAAAAAGAAGTGGGGGGACGCTGACGTCACGACAGGAAGTGACGTCCATCCGCGTGGTATCCCGACTCGAGCCCTGGTGGTCAGTGATGTCCAAAGTACATATAAGATGGCCAGAGCCATGCCAAATTTTCAGGATAGCAACATAAAATAAATGTACATAGACTATCTCCAGCCAGGTTGGACTCATTTACATAATCAGTGGTTGTCCTTAAAATCTAGATAAGGACAGCTATGGTCATCTCAACTGAACCAACTGGCCTAAAGCATTACACCACGGAGAAATGTAGAAGACGAGCTGGATTGGAGTGCAGCCTTTTTCGGATTACCAAATAGGCAAAGTAGGCAACAGCCTATGGGCCCCACTCCTTTTAGGGGCCCCGCGACAACGGATCAAAATAATAATGATTTAATCATGAAAGAAAACTACAATCAAGCTTTCTTAAATTGTTTCCAAAACATGGAAAACAATGAATCAACTCAAAGAAATCAATCAATCAATCAATCAATCAATGACACTTATAGAGCGCGCTACATACCCGTAGGGTCTCAAGGCGCTTGGGGGAGGGGGGGTTGCCGCTACTGCTCGAACAGCCAGGTCTTCAGCTTCTTCCTGAAGGAGAGGTGGTCTTGGGTCAGGCGCAGGTCGGTCGGGAGGGAGTTCCAGGTCTTCGCGGCCAGGTAGGAGAAGGACCTTCCTCCTGTAGTTGCTCTTCGGATGCGGGGGACGGCGGCGAGGGCGTGGTTGGCTGACCGGAGGTGGCGTTTGGGAGCGTAGAAGTTGATCCGGCTGTTGAGGTAGCTCGGGCCTTGGTCGTGTAGGGCTTTGTGTGCGTGGGTGAGGAGGCGGAAGGTGATTCTTTTGTTGACGGGGAGCCAGTGGAGGTCTCTCAGATGTCCGGAGATGTGGCTGTGTCGTGGGATGTCGAGGACGAGTCTAGCTGAGGCGTTCTGGATCCGCTGGAGTCTCTTCTGGAGCTTGGCGGTGGTGCCGGCGTAGAGGGCGTTGCCGTAGTCCAGTCGGCTAGTGACGAGGGCCTGGGTGACGGTCTTCCTGGTCTCGGTGGGGATCCACCAGAAGATCTTCCGTAGCATGCGTAGGATGTTGAAGCACGCCGAGGAGACGTTGTTGACTTGCCTTGTCATGGAGAGGGAGGAGTCCAGGATGAAGCCCAGGTTGCGTGCATGGTCCGTCGGTTTGGGTGCGGTGCCCAGGGCGGGGGGCCACCAGGAGTCGTCCCAGGCGGAGGGCGAGGAGCCCAGGATGAGGACCTCCATCTTGTCTGAGTTCAGTTTCAGGCGGCTGCTCGTCATCCATTCGGCTACCTCTCTCATCCCTTCGTGCAGGTTGGCTCTGGCGGTGGCGGGGTCGTTGGTCAGGGAGAGGATCAGCTGGGTGTCGTCGGCGTAGGAGATTATGCTGAGGTTGTGTTGGCGTGCGATGGCCGCAAGGGGGCTCATGTAGACGTGTATTCACATTAAATACTCTATAGAGAAAATACTGTATTAATGTAATGTGCCCATTGAATATTTAAAGTTTTGTTGCTTTATTAACATTTTTAAAAAATGGTTTTTTTTAATAACATTACTAATTGTTAATGTTTAGTTCTGTGTAATAGAATTCGTTTATTAAAATTGTTGGTTGGGTGGTAAAATTAAAAATGTATTAGGAGATAATTTGCGAGGGTGGGGGCGAAATTTCGACTGCCTACGGGCCTCCACAGGGTTTAATCCTGCAGTGGGAGCTCGATAACTGGAGCAAATGGAGCCACACATTCACTCTTTGGCCTCTCTGGGGCGAGATCGGAGCCCATTCAGAACGCTGCTCACGCGCTGGCTTCTCTGATGCAATCACATCTATGGGGTGAGTGAGGGGAGGCAATGAGTTTGATGGTGCAAGCCACCTTTCGTGACGTCACTTCCTGTCGTGACATCTGCGTCCCCCCACTTCATTTTTTAGGACTTGTCCGACATTTCAACCCCATTGGTGCCACTCAGCCTTTTATCCATCAGAAGTTGCTAAAATTAGGACCATTTAGCTGCCTGAATATACCACCTGCTATTAAAGTGACAAGAGAAAAAGGAGTGTGTGTCGTGAAACACAGTCACAATAAAACCTAGAACCCGATAACTGATTTAACGCAACTGGAACTGTAATGTCAGCACAAGTTTACATTAAAATGGGGAATAACAGACAGAACCAATGTTTACGCATGTGTTTGCGCCCTTTACAAGTGCAAAGTTAGCACTAGCCTTTAGTGATAACAGGCACAGACTTCCTATGCTACAAAGTGTTGTTACAGAATGTTGTGATGTGGTGATACCACAAAAATCATGCAAATGCGTGGAAATCAACTCTCTGCAATTGTAACCCAATTGCATACACTTCCGGCATTCTCTAATAGAGGGCCTCTATCATATAATGATGATGAAATGCAGAGTAGACTCCACCCGACCCGGTGCAAGGGTCCCTGCACCCATCATTATGAATGAGGTTTACTGTGAAGGATTTGGAAAGGCATGATGCAGAATCTGGCCAGACTTGTCCTCAGAAAATAATGTTTTTATGTTTTATTATTTAATTAAACTTTTACATTTAGTCAAACCACATAAACGTGCTAGTTTATATTCATAAATATTACAAAATCACATAAAACAAATCAAGATGACAATTTGTAAGTACGTGGGCACATTCCAAACTGCACGCACTTTAACCCTGGGCGAAGCACTACGATACGCTCGCAGAGTTTGCAAAGTTTGCGCAACTTCGCGAACTGCACGTAGCACAGTGCGAACTCGCGTAGCGTAGCGGTCATTTTTTGCCTGCTCGCGGTCCTCAACGTCAAGTTGGCGACCGCGAGCAAGCAAAATGACATCCTTGCGAGACTTTTTCCTTGTTCGCGATCGCGAGCATGGTAAATAAACCCCCAGCGAGATTCTCAACGCAGGGACGTCAGGTTTCTCATTGCGAGTGGTCGCGATGAGAAACTACCAGTCCGCGTTGAGAAAGCTGCTGCTTGAGTAAAAATCTACTCGATGCGCAGAAAAGTACAGCTCGCACTGTGCAAGATGCCGTTTCAATGATTGTCCGCACTGTGCAATCATTTAAAATGACATCTTGCACAGTGCAAACATGCTACTACGCAGTTCACGTAGTGGTACGTTTAGCTCGCGTAGTGCGAAGTGCACTTTGCGTAGCTACACGTAGCGCTACTTCGCGAACTACGCCCATCATCTCTTCCCTTGTTAATGACTCGTTAGTTATCCAATCCTGCAGTCATTAATAGCATGAAGTCAGCAAGGGGCGCGTCCCTGGTGCTGTGAATAGCAGCAGGGTGGCATCAGGCCCTGGTGCATCAAGGTAAGTGACCTTGGGGTAGATAAAAGTACACCAATTTGCAGGGTTCAATGGACGCCTCACAGCTCTGGCCCGGCGCCGCTGCACCTGTCGCACCAATGCTAGCTGCACCCCTGATCAATAGATTACGGCCTCAGTTGAGTCCAGCAGCATCGCCTGCAATCTTCCTGAAGATGCCTGCACACGCGCCTCGTTGCCCCCCAGCTCGGGTCGAGGCGCACGAGCAGGTGCTCCATGAAAGAGCACATCAGGGGCCGCCCGCGAGCCCGAAGCCTCTCCGGGGCGCTCACCTACACGCCCGGTGCAATGCACACCTGTCAATCATTCTTATCCTCCCTCCCACCCCCTCCCCACACACAAACAGCAATCAGGAAAAGTGGGTCACGCGCGCAGCCCCCGGCGCGCGCAGGTGGACCCGGCGTCCCTGAATAATAATAAAGAGTGCGGCGCGAGCCCCCTCCCTCGCGCCGCGGTAACGAGCTCCACGCGCCGCCTCGTCATCAATCACGCGCCGCTGACAGGGGACGCTTAAATTGCTTTCTGAGCGCGGCGGCGCCGGGGTGGCGGGAAAGGCAGCCCCTCTACTTTAGAAAAAGAATATATATTAAAAACTCTAGTCCCATCGAGAGCCGGGCTTACATATATTTTAAAAAGATGACAATTTTATTTTGCACTCATATTCTTTCAGGTGTGATTTTATGAGTTTTGCAGCTGACACCACAACCCCACGATTTTCATCCACCCAGGGAAACTTCGGCTGGTAAAATCTGCGAACATTTTCCTGAGCAAAAATGCCTGGTTATTGCCAGTATATGCGTATTGTGTTGTGGCAAAGACCAAAATCCCCATGTTAACCTATTCCCAGAAAAACTTGAAATAGGCTCAATATATTGCAACCCCCAAATTACGTCTCCTCTGGAGTCGGATTACAAAAACCTAAAGTTGGGTGAACCAGGAAACACCTGGAAATATTTGGCACTTAAATCATGCTACAAATATCATGTTAGAATGTCATTTGGTAAAAGGACAGGGTTTCAACATATGTGGTAGATAGTGGCGCCAACAACGAGTGTGCGTGTTGTGTAACTTCAATATACCTAGGACGGTGCCACAGGTTGGGTTTAACCTTGTACCCCTTAAATGAAAGACCAACGGTCATAATCAATAACAATGAGCCTGTGCACGCATAAACAGTATCTACAGAACAGTTCTCTGTATTGTATCTTGTCAGAAATGAGATACATTGTTACATAAATACAGTGAAATGAAGATGAATGATCAAGAGTTTTGTTTGCTCTTCTTTTTAATGCAGAGCGGTTGCCCAGCCAAGACGTGTTTCGTCTGGGGAAGTACCCCAAGACTTCTTCAGGGCTTCTGGCAAAATGAAAGAGATTATAATCTCTCTGCCGGTTGTACTTCCGTCCCTGCTGGCGATGGAATTGAGTATTCTTGTACAGTAATTAGTCAGTGTATAGGGACCATGTGATGGAGCCGAAAGTAGAGGCTTCACTGAATATTAGGCAGAGCGCAAAGTTTGGTGCGCCCGGGTCACGCCCGGGGAAGTAAAATCAATGTGGATATCTGAGGCAGCAAGTACGCTGCGTCCGTCGAGACCGCAGTGCCGGAGACCGGAAGACATCTACATACTTCCTCAGATGAAACATATGTTGGCTGGGCAACCGTAAATTTAATTGTTGACAGATGAGAATACAGGATAGGCAGCAGACACAGCCTATGTTTTTGCAAAACACACAAGATGATGGACGGAATGTTGCACATTGGCAAAACATTCACCCCCAGTCACAGATCTGGGTTTAATCCATCGTTATTTTGCTCACCACGCAACCCCAGTTCAGATATGGCCAATTCGGGCTGGACTGTTCCCATGAGGCATAGGGTCAAGACTTATTTGCATATGACCATGTCTGAACTGGAGTGGCTTGGTGAGCAAAATAACGATGGATTAAACCCAGATCTGTGACTGGGGGTGAATGTTTTGCCATTGTGCAACATTCCGTCCATCATCTTGTGTGTTCTGCTGTTCACCCTATGTGGGAAGGGTATGCCCAGACGTGGGTCCCGTGCTCACTACGCCACTGGAGTCAAGCTATCCTGGCTGATGACGGCTGATAGCCAGAAACCGGTCCTAGGATGCTTGATTCCGGCCCAGGGAAGACATGGCTTGGCAGTTCGGGCTGGACTGTTCCCATGAGGCACAGAGTCAAGACTGATTTGCATATGCCATGTCTGAACTGGGGTGGCGATGGATTAAACCCAGATCTGTGACTGGTGTTTTGCCAATGTGCAACATTCTGTCCATCACCTTGTCTGTTTTACAGCCTATGTTTTTGTCAGTTTTAAATAGCACAAACCTTGCTTTATGACATAAGAGCACTTTATAAGAGACACAGATTATGTTGTGTGTTTTTTCAGCACAGGGAGTTTTGCCGAGATTCACATGCTGCTGTGATGAGACAGAGATTCAAACCTGGGTCACCATGCCCCATGGTTGGTGTTGTAGTCACTAAACCACATTGCTTCCCATGACCGGCCGGTGCGTTTCGGGCTTGAGGTCCCAAGAGAACTGGGAGCTGAACCAGAACCAGGAATCAGGTTCGAGCTCTCAGTGGCGCACCATTACTAACAAAAACATATTTTGCCAAAACCTAGCCATCAGACTTTGGAGTACCACCTTATGTAAATGTCTTCCTACAAAGATTTTGTAGATATGCACATTATGGTTGACTGAAAAATCAATCAATCAGTCAGGATTTATAAAGCGCGGCTAATCACCAATGAGGGTATTGAAGCGTTGAGAATGTAACAAAATGGAAGTATGATGAGTTTGAATAACTCACAGCTTAAAACCAGTCTGCATCGATAGGATGCTATCTTGCATGGAATAGGACATCGATTCTACTTCCGCTGCAAACATCGCCTCTCGGAAGTCCAGATGTTCCTGCAAAGAAAGGTGCTCAGTGACAAGAGGTCCCCATTGCATACGTGTTGACCCTGTGGGTTTCGTCAGAAACATGCAGTTTCTTCTCCTGGTCAGTCTCCTCCTCACTGTTTTTACATTGTTTCTCATTTTTTCATCTATGTATGGTTCAGCCATTTTGTAACAGTTACATTGTCACTATTTCTTCTTTATTACCGTTAACTCTTCCCTTTGTTAAAATACCACATTTTAAAACACTTTAAAAAAAATGTTTTTTTCTGGAGGGCTGGGAGAGTTGCTATCCCATATGCATCTCTTCAAAAAAAAAGTTTTGTGTTTTTGTAGTTTTTATTGGTAATAATCCAGACAAACCAACCTCTTTATTAGGTCTTGGCTAAAGACATCTTTAGCTGTTGGCTGGCCAGACATATTGCTTTCAATATACATAGAATTGCTTTGGGTCCGCCCCTAACTCATGATTTGATGTGTTTGCTGTCTATCTCACTTCCCTGCTACTGATTCAATGACTTTCCTCCCTATTCATAGGTTTGTCCTGTCCAGGAGCATTTTATTCTCACAGTAATCTGATTAGTTAACTTGAATACTTTCACTGCAGGTCTTGCTTTCATTCAGGAAAGTACTTTTTTCTTTTAGAGTAAGTACTCAGTGGTTCTTGCCCCTGTATGCCGCTTTCCTCTTCAGACACCCCCTTTGTCTTCATGTTAGCTTTCCAACTCTTCTCATCTCCCAGGCTGTCTGTTGCTTTCCCTGCCACTCCCCACCTGGACCACTTTCTTTTTTTTACTTCAACCTCTTTTCCCTTGGTCCTCCATTGCTCTGCCTGCACTACTCACTTGGGGCCGTGCTCTCCACACCACTGGAGTCAAGCTATCCTGGCTGAAGACGGCTGATAGCCAGAAACCGGTCCTAGGATGCTTGATTCTGGTCCAGGGATGACATGGCTTGGCAGTTCGGGCTGGACTGTTCCCATGAGGCACAGGGTCAAGGCTGATTTACATATGGCCATATCTGAATTGTGGTGGTGTGGTGAGCAAAAAAACGATGGATTTAGGCCCAGATCTCTGTACTGGGGTGGATGTATGACATTGTTCTGCATTCTCTGCATTAACTGATGTTTTTGCACTTGGGGCCAGCATCCTTGTTTATTACATTTATTAAGGTTTATCTGCCCTGCATGCTGTTGTTGGCATGCATCGTAAAATGTCTATTTTTCCTATTTTAAGATTGCTGCTTCAAATGCGCACACTCCCGCGGTGCTCCCCGGTGATGGGTGTCTGGTATTTTACTAAACCCAATCAAGGATGGTGCTGGGGATGTGCATGCATCCTTGGTGGCCATCTTGGAATAGACACATTAAAATAGGACAAACCCATTGAGAGAAAACCCAGTTCTCAGGTGGTCCCCCCGGACATGTGAGCATTCGTGGCAGCTATGATACAACATTTGTTCACACATCTACTTTATATAGAGTTCATTATTAATTCAGAAACTCCCGTTAACAGAATTTTAAGGAAGCAACACATGGAAGAAAATACAGACACACATCAGAACACTGGAAACATCCCCTTTTAGCCTTTCACATAACTATAGTGAAGCTTATGTACTAAACAGTGGTCCAATGAGAAATGAGTTAATGCTAAAGCAATGGATAGAACTCCTGTTGGGTGGACATTTTATATGAAATTGGGGAATCATATTAGTGGTATATATAACCATTTATAAATATGAATATAGCAGGTGACCACTTGACCTGCACTGCAGTAAATTTCCAAACAATGTGAAATCCTAAATTTGATTCCAATCACTCTTGTTCTTCATGTCAGGGCAAAAAAAGTAAAAGTAGTGTCTCCTCTCTACTCATTTCTTGCTCTGAGTGCAGAGATGAAGTTTGTATCACGTCTCAATATTCAAGAGTGCCAAATCAGCTACAAGCCCCCCCCCCCTTTTATGCAATTTCCCAAAAGCTGTTGCTTGGCTCTCTTGCCATGTAGACTTGTCTTGGAGAAATAAATATATGCTTTTCCGTTTTGGCAGAGATGCAAATTTCACAGTAATTACACCTCACCAAAACATTTACAAATATGAACATAGCAGGTGCCCCAGATGAAGCTGTACTTCTGTAAATTCGCAAACTCTTTGAAATTTTAAATTGGAGTAAAGGTTTAAGCACTTTCAGTCACTTCTGTGCTGGCTGTCAGTGCAGTGATGGGCGTGTAGGCTTACGTTTTCGCCACCTCTGCATGCAGAGCTGATGGTTCCAACAAACTCTACCCTCTTCTTCTCACCATTGTTGTGCCTTGAAAGAAGCATAAGAGAAAAGCATTGGCTAGGCCAGTCGATTCAGGGAAGGGAGATATTGGTGTTGCCAATGCTTGTTTGTCTTTTCACCCTTGAAGACAAGACTGATGAGGTGTTGGCGAGCAAATGACTACACAATGTAATCGTGCCGATGATATGCTTTGCTCTTTCTTTGTATTGCTTGTAAGTCAATCTTTAGAGCAATATGGCTGGGAAACCCATACATTTGTGTCAGATACAGAACTGGGGAACAACTGTAGTCAAGAGCTCCACACTGGTGGCAGGTGATGTGCTGCATAATGTGACCACATTTCTCAACCTCACATGTGAGTTGGCAAAGCTTGGGAGTTTCCTCAATGATCAACCATCATCCATCCATCCATCCATCCATCCATCCATCCATCCATCCATCTACCCATCCACTCATCCATCCATCCACCCATCCATCCATCCATTCCAACAGGAAGCAAGGAAATACCAAAAGCAGACATCTTGAGCTTCTTCTTTTGATGACAGTACTGAACGTACCTATGATGGTTGTAAAACTATACCTATTCTGTGTTCTAATCGTCAGTGAATATAAATTCAATAGCATATAGCTTGGTCTCCTCAAGAACACCTTTGACAGCTCCAAGGATTGCAAAATGGACCAGTCAAGCAAATATGTGCTAAAACAGATCTCAAGAACCCTTCTCTGGCTGAGTCTGACTCCCCTTGGGTAAACTTTGCGAAATGTCGCTGCCTGACCCAAAAGAGCATTCTGGGCCAAAGCGACTCAGTGGATATAGCACCAATACGTGCACATCATATCCCGACTCTCTGTGTATTCCTTCCTGGGCCTGTCCTACAAGTGGGGTGACAATGACTATGGTGGGTGGCAGGATGCTATAATCATGCCACATGCACCAAGACTACGCTAGCTGCACTTCGGGTTAGTAGCCCTGCACCATGATATTGCATTGGAGGCGTGTCCAAATCATTTGGATTGAGGATTCTGAGTATTCTCCAAGGGATTGGAGATCACAGGTGGATCACAGTTTATGACACAACACTCTCCATAAAGGCCAATCTTGCAACCGTGTTGTAGACAAGAGAGCTCTGCTGATATTACAGCACAACAATACCTCCCCTTCACTCTTGCTGAAGCGCAATACAAAGACAGATATTGCGGCCCATGAGAAACCAAATCAGCCAGGGCAACTTCACCAAGGCACCTGATCAATCAATCAATCAGGGGTTTGTTAAAGCGCGGCTACTCACCCGTAAGGGTCTCAAGGCGCTAGGGGTGGGGGGGGGGGGGGGGGTGCAGGTTCCATTCCATCAAGGAGGGGGGTCTGTCGAAGAGCCAGGTTTTGAGGTTTCTTGCGAAGATGGGGAGCGATGTTGTCTGTCTGAGGTGGAGCAGAAGGGCGTTCCATGCTTTGGCCGCGAGGAAGGAGAAGGAGCGGCCTCCCGATCTGGTCTTTCTGGTGCGGGGGACCATGACGTAGGAGAGCTGGGCTGATCATAGGGTCCTTTGGGGTGCGTGGAATTTGAGTCGGCTGTTCAGGTATGCAGGTCAGGTGCTGTGCAGGGCCTTGTGTGCGTGGCTGAGCATCTTAAAGGTGATTCTCGCCTCGACGGGGAGCCAGTGGAGTGTGCGCAGGTGCTGGGAGATGTGGCAGTGTTTTGGCAGGTTGAGGACCAGTCTTGCGGCGGCGTTATGGATGTTCTGTAGCTTGCGGGATTGCATTGCGAGTGATGCATCTGTACATGTAAATGGTCGCAATCAATGTATGTTTGGCATCAGCATTCAGCCCATAACAAAAGAGAACGGGTAGATGTCAAGTGCACAAGGAAAAAGAGCTGAAGAACCTACCACGAGAAGTCCAGTACAGAAGAGGCAAGAGCACAGAGAACTGCAGACAACAACTTGTGACATGCATTCACCAATGTATAAGCTACAGGTAAGGCCACCAGCCCAGAACAGCAGCTGACAACACTTAGGGCTTAATTACGAGTCAGGAGGTTCATTGACCGCCAGACATATGGAGGCGCGGTGGTGGCTGTCTTCTGACTGCCCATTACGATAAGAGTGGTCGGACCACCATTGTACTGCCACAGCCGCCAGGGAACCGCCGTTCCCCAGTGGTGTGGCAGCGGTCACGAGGCAGTAATATGCTTAGCAAGAACGTCATGGTCATGTCACGCATACTACAAGTTTCCTTCCTGCCATGGTTGTCATGGTGGTTCCACCACCATGAAAATTGCGGCATAGAGGAAACAAAGGGAGCCCTACAGGTTCACTTTGACCACTGCGCCATGTGGATACACACAGGGGGGCACAACATGCACATCAGTTGCACAGCATGGACTTTATAGTCCATGTCGTGCAGGAACTGTTTTTAGTGTTCCCATTGCAGTGACCATTTTCAGGCACCATTTTCAGGCCAACAAAAGTCTGCTTATACTCGTAATTTGGCGGGCGGCCCAACCACGGCTTTGGCGGTGCTGCGGCTTGGCAGACGCGGCGCCGCACCACCAAAGTCGTAATCAGACCCTAAGTTGGAAGGCAGAGAAGAAGTGATGTAGTTTCAACACAGCAGCCAAATTCCACTACCACATTCTGCCTGACTGACAGCACAGGTGTTGACAGCAGTACAACAAACCCCAACCACCAATCCAAACCATGCATATAGCCATTAGGCCTTGAGGTTGTTTTTGACTTTTGTCATTTTTGGAAGTGCAGGTGACTGTTTATCAAAATGGGTGACTATCATATCAGGATCCTGTACGGGGGAAAATCCTACCTCTTTTAAGAAGATACACACTTGCCCGAGATAATCTGTATAGCAATATCTTTGATGGAGCCTCAAAATTATTTTAGGCCAGCTACAAAAGACCCAGCCCTTTGCCAGTTGGGTGGTCAGTCAAGTTAGTTCGACTTTGCAAAGACCTGGCTCCATGGGCAAAGAGATTTCAAGTTTTAAGCTGCCACTATGATTTTCAACATGGGCTCTGAGGGTAGACTGAACATTAGAAGCCTAGAGGGAAACAATACAATTTCCTTAGGATTCCACTGGATTCCTAGATAAGGGAAGGCTGCAGATCTCTGGGGTCAAAAGAAGTGCCTAGGCCTTAGGGAGATACATTACTCGAGTAGGCAGGCAGTAGGTGGTGGGATAGAAACCTTGATCTTCTATTTAACCTGTAGGCTGTGAGCAAAACCCATCTGTGTGCCAGTATCTGTATACACAATGATCTGGGCACCTTGCAAATGCTTTTGGGTTGGCTCTAAAGGTTGGTGACACGCACAAGTAGGTTGTGTTTTTTGGCTGGTCGACTCATGATTTTTGGGGATTGGCTGAGTTATTTGGTGAATTACAGGATGTGGATGTTATTTGGAGGAAGTGGTGTGGCGCCACGGCCAGGGCGACTGACGCTGGAATCTGGGGTTTCATCCCCGGCGCCGGCGGCAGATTAGCCCAGCACCATGTGACTCTGGGCAATAGCTTGCTTAATCTTCCCGACGTCCCCCAGCGCCTGGAGACCCTTACGGGTGATTGTTTGCGCTTTACAAATGTGGATTTATGATTTTGCCGCACCACCACCCCACATGCTGGCACAAGAGGCAACATCATTTTGCAGCTCCTGCCACCTTACATGATAGACCTTGCAAGCTGTTCTGTCTTGTACCACAATGGTAATGTACAATTGCTTGCGGTGCAAACCAAGCTTTTGTGCCTTGCCCATTGTCCGTCCCGCGGGCTGTAGAATGCCAGGACCCGCGCAGTGCGTGGGATGCTCTGTACCCCCCTCTACTCTGGCCTGTATAAGCACTGGTACCAGCCTTGTGAATCGACTGCAGCCCTCTAGTCCAGCCCTTCCCCCAAACAGGCAGCATTGCAATGCCCTTCCCTGGATGCACTGAATGTCCAGTCATCCCCCAATGGTTCCTCATCAGCACCTGGACCATTCATGTAATCAGGCTGGAGAACGCTGCCCATCACTCAGCAGAGACAATGCCCTGGATGCAGACATTATTTCACTCACTAGAGACCTCGGGAATGACGACAACATCTGGCATCCGCAGCATCAGTCAATGTTCATGCAGAAAATCAAACCACGAGCTCCTTAATTGAGGACGCCGGGTTCAGGGGGTCAGCAGGGTCAATACCCTCACTAGTACACACAATCAAAAATCAATGGGACTGCTACTTCCCTCATTGATTAACTGTCTCTTGGATTAATATTACCAACTGCATCTCAAGAGTTTTCACACTTCTGCGGCTGGTGGGTCCAAATCTCTTCTATGGGGGTTGAGAGTAGGTCACGCGCGAGGGGAAACCAGGCCATTGCTTTTCCATAATTAAGGCCTACATGAACAAAGCATCGACAATGGAAACACAAACATGCATATGTGTAATGCAACATTCTAAAACCCATACAGTGGTTCACACACCCTGTTTTCCCAGCACCAAACGTTTTTATCTTTTCTCCTCCATTCTTCGAAAAAGGTAAACCTAACACATGTGGTTAATTGGAAATATGTCTGTCTGTCTGTCTGTCTGTCTATCTGTCTGTCTGTCTGTCTGTCTCTCCGTCCGTCCGTTCGTTCGTCTGTCTAACTATCTATCTCGTCAGCTCAATGGCTCAAGGCAGACTTTTCAAACAGAAGTGGGATGGGAGCACACTGATTCACCTCCCAGCCAGTTCACCCCTTAGCATTATGGTAAATGCAGTTCACTTTGAACGCTTACATGATTTTTTAGGAAGTGTTTCACCAAGTGTTGGACTTTGGCCCTTAGGGCAGGTTCACCCCTAGACTTTTTGCTTGAAATGGTGACCTGGAGATGGTGATTTTTGGATTGTGCGCACTTTCACTGTGTCCCAGTGGAAAGTGCGTGCGCACTCTGAGTGCATGTGCTGAGCTAGGCCTGCCCGCCCATAGGAATGCATGGGGAATGTATGTGTCCCTGGTAGTTCCTGATGCGTGGGGTGTACAGGCTTGAGTCTGGTATGTGTGAACTCGTGAGAGTGAATGCTGCGAGATGGTGTATGCAGCATGTATGTGTCTAGTAGCGAAGCGCCATTTCTAGACATGGCTGTACGTGTGCTGTGAGGGTGCTGGCGTGTGATTGGCTGGAGCTGGCTGGCATGCCAGGCTCCAGGAAGTCTGGATGGGTCTGCCCGGTGGTGAGTGGGAGATTAGCATGAGTAATGTGTGGGAGGAGTGTACCTGTGTCCTGGATGGGCTGGGTTTTCCCCACACAATGCTGGCTCCGCCCCCCTGTGGTGTGTCTAATGACCCAAGCCCTGCCAGTGAATAGAGAGGGTGGTTGAGGTAAACAGAGTACTCAAGAACCAGCTGCGACTGGTTCCGCCCCCACTCTGCACCCTCAGACAAAGGAATGCACTGTATAAAAATGGGGCTGTGTCCCCACTGAAGTTGTTCTTTCTTGATCCTACTTGAGGGGGCTGCTGCTGCTGCTGGGGCCAGGAGGAACCGCCACTTGGACTGCCTCCCTGCCTGGAGGGCCAGTGAGCTGGCCCCTGGCCCAGCCTTGCCCCCCCTGCCTGCCAAAGAGGACTTTTGCTGGACTTGTGTTTCCCCTGAAGCGCCTGGAAGCGCTTTATTTTGTCTGCCAGCGCTGGGAGCGCTCTATCTGCCTGAGGGCACCTGGGAGCACTGTGTCTGTGCTTCTAGCGCTTAAGAGCGCTTTATTTTGTCCTGGCGCTGTAGTTTGTGCCCACAGCGCTTGGGAGCGCTTTATTGTCCAGGAGCGTTGTTCATCGTCTCAGAGCGCTTGGGAGCGCTTTCTGTAAGGCAGGTGCCCACCCTGCATTTCGCTGCTCGAGCGGCTGCCCACGCCGCATATTTGTTTGATTTATTTAACACGGGAGCCCACTCCGTGTGAAATCACCGCTGCAGCCCGGGAGACCCGGCCGGGCCGCCGCGCTGCCTACGGCGACCCGGAAGTCCCGCCTCCTTCCTCCCAGTGCCGCGCTGCTATTGGCTGCAGCCGCGACCCGGAAGACAGGCACAAGACGCCCGGACGAGGGCAGGACCGGCGAGGTTCCCTTCTGCTTCCCCCGGTCTGGGGAAGCCTAGGTGAAGACAGAGGTTGGCCCCAGCCGGCGGGGCCCCCGCAGCGGAGCCGAGAAGCAGCCTGCCGAGGCTCCCGAAGGAGAGAGGAGCCCCGCAGCCCGTGAGGAGAGCAGGAACAGCCGGTGAGTGAAAGCCGGCTAGGGGAGAAGTGCGAGGTCGCGCACCTTCCCCCCCCCCTGCCTCTACTCGAGCGGCCCCCACTTGACAGCGGGCCGCTCCACCAAGGCGCACCTTTGCCCCACGAGTCCCCCGAGCCGGGACTCCAACGGTTGGGGGCAATTACTGGATCTCGAGTCCCCCAGAGGGGGGGACCCCCAAGAGGGCGCCAATTGTCGTGAGAGCCCAGCGAGGCTCTTGAGAGGGCATTTCTTTGTGAGAGCCCCGAGGGCTCCAACCAGGTGGAAAGTTGCTTTGCGAGCCCTGAGAGGCTCTTGGGGGCACATCAGGAGTTAAGAGCCCAGAGAGGCTCAGGCGACCCCATTGTTGTTTAAGAGCCCCAAGAGGCTCAGGGGCCATTTGTGTATTCAGAGCCCAGCGAGGCTTCAAGGGGACAGTCATTCTGCAGAGCCTGTGAGGCTCCCCCAGCGTGTTGGCCCCATCATTGTGCTACCAGTTGCCCAGCACTTTGTGGGCAACTGCCACGTTTAGGCCCTGACATTGGACACAGGGCGTCCTAGCCCCAGAGAGGCCAGTTGGCCTAGGGACAGTCACAGGTGGTGACTTACGTGAGTTTGGCGCAATTGTTATTGTTTTTGCACCTCTGAATGTATTGTTTATGCGTCATGTGCCTTTACACCTCTGAATGAATGTTATGCATTGCATCATGTGTTTTCCTCTTACACCCCTACAGGTATTGTGATACATAGGTGGTTGTTTTCTCCCTAGTACAGGTGGTGCTAGTGAGATCCTGTTACCAGTAGTTACTGGTTGTGCGCTCTATTGTTATATTGTGTGCTATTTTGTGCTAAAGTAATTTTACTTTCTGAAAGTGCTACTTCTGATTCCTGACAGTGGTCCAGGTGGCCCTGTCTTGTAAATATCCCCTTGTAAATTCTGCCCGTGCCTCTGGCACATTGTAAAGTGTGTGTTTTATCTAATGTGTTTTGGTGTAATACAAAGGCTATTTTTATATAACCTTGTGTGGAGTTTCCTTTGTGGTGGGCCTTTGGTTGTTGTTGCTGGGGTGCGTGCGCAAATACTTAGCCTACATCGCCTCCAAGTTTAGCCTTGCTGCTCGCGCCACGTTACCTAGAGGGTGAGTAGGGGTTATCTTGGCGTGTAACTCCCTTGCCCTGACTTGGGTGTGGTGGTCTCTGACTGACTTTGGCGAAAGCCCTGGTCAGCCGGGGATCCCATTTCCAACATTGGCGGCAAGCGGTGGGATAAGGATTTGTGTTTGCCTTGTACCTTAGTAGCGGCTGGCTGCACCACAAAACTCTGCATTTTAGATGACCACATTTTAAGGGGATTGTTTTTTTGGAAGTTTCATATTTTCTTCTCCTGAAGGTATCATTGTGCAATTGTGTCCAGTGCATTTGTTCCCCTGCCCCGCGCCCAGAGTCTGGTACCTGTGTCACTTGTGGTCAGGTTGAGAAGTCAGGGGTGGTAGAAACTGCCTTACCAGTCCGAGGGGAGGGTTGTGTGTGGATGAATGGTGTGTGGCACTAGTCAAGTGAGTGTGAGTTCTCTGGGGTAGAGAGCTTGCTGAATACCTTGTGAATTGTGTACTCCTGCGTAGCTCAGACCCCTAGGTTGCCTGTGTGATCTCTTCACTAGAACGTCCGCCAGAATGGAGCCTGCTTTTGATTTCTGTGTTCTGTTTAAATACAGTATGGGAGAGTTGGTAAGGTTCTGTGAAGAGAGAGACATAGGGGTGGATGAGTTAGACACTCAGTCCGAACTTAGGAGCAGCCTGATCCTATGGCAAAAGTGTCAGTGGGACCTTGAGCGCAGTGAGGAAAGGGCCCGGGCTTCACACCAGGAGGGTGGTGGGTCTGTGGGGAGCCCTGAAGATTCAGAAGAGGAGGAAGAAAATGATAGCACAGGGACGCCAGCAGATAGTGAGGACCCCATAGATAGGGAGTCCCTTGCTGGGTCCAGCATAGGAGGCAGCGCCTCATCCCTTTCCCTGTCCCCAGAGGAGCTGGAAGATAGGAGGAGAGAAAGGGAGCACCAGCTGGCTTTAGAGAGGCTCAGGTTGGAGCATGCCCAGGCTATGGCACAGCTGGGCATTAGAAAGCAACAGCTAGAGACCGAGAGGGTCTTAGCGCAGGAAAGGATAGAGGAGGCTGAGAGGGCCTCCACCAGAGGCGAAGTAGCTCTGGAGGGTAGACTATCCCCTGCGCGCAGTGTTGAGTTTCTGGATCCCCCAGGGAGGGTTGGGTCCAGTGGTGGCAGCTATTTAGATTCCAGTGTAGGAAATCCCAGTCCCAGTTCCCCCAGTCTGGTACCTGTTTCCCAAGAGGAGGAGTATAGGTTGAAATTCAGGGGCAGTAGGAAGCTGCCTCACCAGTCGTGGGAGAAGTTTGAGGATGAATGTTGTGGAGCACTGTGGGCTTGGGTAGAGGTTCACACTGACTCTGATTTTGAAGTCTTGTTTGATCTTATAGTCAAAGAGCAGGTGCTCAGTGGTTGTTCGCCAGAGTTGCGCCAACACCTGTTGCAAGTTGGATTTACTGATACAGAGTTACTGGCAAGGGAAGCCGACCGCTGGGAAAGGGCCAGAGGTTCTCTAGGGTCATTGGTGAGTGACTCCAAAAGTAGTGGTTCAGGGATCTTCCAGCCCAGCGTGGTGGAAGAGGCTCAGTGTAGCCCAGCTAGGTCCCAGTATAGTGAGAAGGGTGTAGGGGCTGACTGCCTGGCTCAGTGGAGCAGGAGTCAGTGGGTGGCTGAGAGCCCCCAGAGGCCCGAAGCCCTGTCTCAGAACCTGGGTGGTTTCTTGAGGGAACACCAGGTTGGGGACCTAGGCTGTCCTGTTAGTCCACTTGAGGAAGATCTCCTAGTGAGTAGAGGACCTGGAGCGTCTGTAACCAGAGCTCCTGTGGTTCTAGAGTCTGGCAGTACCGCTCCGGTAGGGAGGGTACAGGAGTCCAGAGTGAGGAGTGATTGGGGGAGTTCCCCAGTGGAAGGACCAGTGGGTCAGGGACTACCCAGTTGGGCTAGGTTCCCGTGTAGTGACCATGGTAACACCACTTCTGGTCTGGGGGATCGTCACGCACTGTCAGGTGGACAGAGGGCGGGAGATCTGCGCCAGACAGACAGTCACGCAACAGATGTGACATTTGTTAGCCTCAGGGGGATTGCGAGTGAATCCCCAGAAGTCCTGGAGTGCCAGGCAATTGTTCCACCGAAGGTTCTAGACCAGAGGTTGGGAGGCCAGGTTCAGGATCAACCTGACCTGAAGGGTAGGACGACTGTAACCAGTGTCCTGACCGGTTCTTCTTCCAGAGGAACTTCTCCAGGTGGGAGAGGGCAGACCTCTGGAAGGGGGTGCAGAGGGTGGGAGAGCCCACCTCTGACCCCGGTGCAACCTGAGTGGATAAGTCCTGGGTTGGAATGGCGTTCTAGGGGTACCCCTCGCATAGGGAGGAGGAACCCTAGGAGAAGAGGTAGGGGGAGGAGAGCCTTCCCTGAGACTCCTGGTCCGCCTGAGGTTGTAGGCCTTAGGCTGGAGAACCAGTGGCAGTCTAGTCCTGTCTTGCAGACAGGAAGAGTGGAAAATGGCTCCTATGTGCCAGGGGTTACTACCCCCCGCTCTGCGAATTGGCATGGACCAGTGGCACCTGGGTGGCCCAGGGCCTGGTCCTGGCCGCGGACAACTTGGGAGTACCAGTGGGGTAGCCCAGTTGGTCCAGACAGTGTGTTTAGAAGGAATCCCCTGGGTTCACCCTGGCGTAGAACAGGAGGGTGTCCCTGCAGTTGTGGGCCCGCGTCCGTGTTCTATCGCCCCAAGCAGGGAAGTCCATCACGGTGGTGATTGGTCTCCCCTGCGTTTTGGCTGGAAGGGGGTTATGTTGGACTTTGGCCCTTAGGGCAGGTTCACCCCTAGACTTTTTGCTTGAAATGGTGACCTGGAGATGGTGATTTTTGGATTGTGCGCACTTTCACTGTGTCCCAGTGGAAAGTGCGTGCGCACTCTGAGTGCATGTGCTGAGCTAGGCCTGCCCGCCCATAGGAATGCATGGGGAATGTATGTGTCCCTGGTAGTTCCTGATGCGTGGGGTGTACAGGCTTGAGTCTGGTATGTGTGAACTCGTGAGAGTGAATGCTGCGAGATGGTGTATGCAGCATGTATGTGTCTAGTAGCGAAGCGCCATTTCTAGACATGGCTGTACGTGTGCTGTGAGGGTGCTGGCGTGTGATTGGCTGGAGCTGGCTGGCATGCCAGGCTCCAGGAAGTCTGGATGGGTCTGCCCGGTGGTGAGTGGGAGATTAGCATGAGTAATGTGTGGGAGGAGTGTACCTGTGTCCTGGATGGGCTGGGTTTTCCCCACACAATGCTGGCTCCGCCCCCCTGTGGTGTGTCTAATGACCCAAGCCCTGCCAGTGAATAGAGAGGGTGGTTGAGGTAAACAGAGTACTCAAGAACCAGCTGCGACTGGTTCCGCCCCCACTCTGCACCCTCAGACAAAGGAATGCACTGTATAAAAATGGGGCTGTGTCCCCACTGAAGTTGTTCTTTCTTGATCCTACTTGAGGGGGCTGCTGCTGCTGCTGGGGCCAGGAGGAACCGCCACTTGGACTGCCTCCCTGCCTGGAGGGCCAGTGAGCTGGCCCCTGGCCCAGCCTTGCCCCCCCTGCCTGCCAAAGAGGACTTTTGCTGGACTTGTGTTTCCCCTGAAGCGCCTGGAAGCGCTTTATTTTGTCTGCCAGCGCTGGGAGCGCTCTATCTGCCTGAGGGCACCTGGGAGCACTGTGTCTGTGCTTCTAGCGCTTAAGAGCGCTTTATTTTGTCCTGGCGCTGTAGTTTGTGCCCACAGCGCTTGGGAGCGCTTTATTGTCCAGGAGCGTTGTTCATCGTCTCAGAGCGCTTGGGAGCGCTTTCTGTAAGGCAGGTGCCCACCCTGCATTTCGCTGCTCGAGCGGCTGCCCACGCCGCATATTTGTTTGATTTATTTAACACGGGAGCCCACTCCGTGTGAAATCACCGCTGCAGCCCGGGAGACCCGGCCGGGCCGCCGCGCTGCCTACGGCGACCCGGAAGTCCCGCCTCCTTCCTCCCAGTGCCGCGCTGCTATTGGCTGCAGCCGCGACCCGGAAGACAGGCACAAGACGCCCGGACGAGGGCAGGACCGGCGAGGTTCCCTTCTGCTTCCCCCGGTCTGGGGAAGCCTAGGTGAAGACAGAGGTTGGCCCCAGCCGGCGGGGCCCCCGCAGCGGAGCCGAGAAGCAGCCTGCCGAGGCTCCCGAAGGAGAGAGGAGCCCCGCAGCCCGTGAGGAGAGCAGGAACAGCCGGTGAGTGAAAGCCGGCTAGGGGAGAAGTGCGAGGTCGCGCACCTTCCCCCCCCCCTGCCTCTACTCGAGCGGCCCCCACTTGACAGCGGGCCGCTCCACCAAGGCGCACCTTTGCCCCACGAGTCCCCCGAGCCGGGACTCCAACGGTTGGGGGCAATTACTGGATCTCGAGTCCCCCAGAGGGGGGGACCCCCAAGAGGGCGCCAATTGTCGTGAGAGCCCAGCGAGGCTCTTGAGAGGGCATTTCTTTGTGAGAGCCCCGAGGGCTCCAACCAGGTGGAAAGTTGCTTTGCGAGCCCTGAGAGGCTCTTGGGGGCACATCAGGAGTTAAGAGCCCAGAGAGGCTCAGGCGACCCCATTGTTGTTTAAGAGCCCCAAGAGGCTCAGGGGCCATTTGTGTATTCAGAGCCCAGCGAGGCTTCAAGGGGACAGTCATTCTGCAGAGCCTGTGAGGCTCCCCCAGCGTGTTGGCCCCATCATTGTGCTACCAGTTGCCCAGCACTTTGTGGGCAACTGCCACGTTTAGGCCCTGACATTGGACACAGGGCGTCCTAGCCCCAGAGAGGCCAGTTGGCCTAGGGACAGTCACAGGTGGTGACTTACGTGAGTTTGGCGCAATTGTTATTGTTTTTGCACCTCTGAATGTATTGTTTATGCGTCATGTGCCTTTACACCTCTGAATGAATGTTATGCATTGCATCATGTGTTTTCCTCTTACACCCCTACAGGTATTGTGATACATAGGTGGTTGTTTTCTCCCTAGTACAGGTGGTGCTAGTGAGATCCTGTTACCAGTAGTTACTGGTTGTGCGCTCTATTGTTATATTGTGTGCTATTTTGTGCTAAAGTAATTTTACTTTCTGAAAGTGCTACTTCTGATTCCTGACAGTGGTCCAGGTGGCCCTGTCTTGTAAATATCCCCTTGTAAATTCTGCCCGTGCCTCTGGCACATTGTAAAGTGTGTGTTTTATCTAATGTGTTTTGGTGTAATACAAAGGCTATTTTTATATAACCTTGTGTGGAGTTTCCTTTGTGGTGGGCCTTTGGTTGTTGTTGCTGGGGTGCGTGCGCAAATACTTAGCCTACATCGCCTCCAAGTTTAGCCTTGCTGCTCGCGCCACGTTACCTAGAGGGTGAGTAGGGGTTATCTTGGCGTGTAACTCCCTTGCCCTGACTTGGGTGTGGTGGTCTCTGACTGACTTTGGCGAAAGCCCTGGTCAGCCGGGGATCCCATTTCCAACACCAAGGTTGGTGCAGGTTAGTGCTGTGAAACATGTGTTTCTGGATATTATCTTTCATCAGTAAAGATAAAAAAACGAAGGGGCATATTAACAAGGAACAGGGAAAATTAACGCTTAGAGCGCTCAGCGTTAATTTTTTTAACGCCCGCTATCACTGGATAATATCGCCTGGTTATCACGTTATTAACAATGCTAACCGCCTAGGCGATACAAAATCCAGCGATAGCGGCATTTTGGGAGGTTATCGCTGGTAATGCAGCGATATAACTACAAGGCTAGGGATGTCCTTGTTGATAGCCCATGGTGGACTTAGCCATGTAATCCACCTCCCATTGGGTTACATGGCTAAATCTGAATATTAGCAGATGTAAAAAAGCATTGTTAACCGTGGTTAGCGCTGCTTTTTTTGTCTCTAACAGGGTTAGCATGAAGCTTGATGATAGGAGAATTGTCGCTTAGCGACATTCCTCCTATTATTTTGCTCTGGAACGCTCACTTTGCATCTCATTAGAGATGCAAAGGGAAGCGTAGTGAAAAAGGGTGCTAGCACCCTGTTGTTGATAGGGCGATATTTTCATCTCATCTTCTTTGGCTTTTAAAGCCAAAAAAGCGGAGATGAAGCCCTTGTTAATATGCCCCGAAATTCATCTGGGGTTGCTGGAAAGGCTGCCACAATCCTCTCGGGTCGTAGTACCTCTCTCGGGTGCACAGGTGCATCTCCAAAAGCTCATCAGCTCAATAGCTCAAGGGATCCTTTTCAAACGGAAGGGGAATGGAAGCACTCTGCTTCACCTCCCAGCCAGTCCACCCCTTAGCATTACGGTAAATGCATGTCACTTTGAATGCTTACTTGATGTCTCCTTCAAGCAAAAGGGCTGCCTTTAAAAAAATGATTGTTGTATTTAAAAGCAGTAACAGACATGGTGGTCTGCTGACCCCAGCAGGCCACCATCTCTGTGATTTTAGCAATTCCTAATGCATCGCAAACGAGGTAGGGCGATTTGAGACCCCATAGGAATCATACATTAAGAATAGCGATGAACTAATTGCGATTCGTAGGAAAGCACAATTTGGTAATCACTATTCCTAATATTGATACATGTGGTCCCCAAGGTTACTGGGACATTATGGTAAGGTTCTGATTTTACATGCACAAAGCCATAGGGATTCAGAAGTTATAGCTACCTGATCTAACTATATCTTATGCAACCACAATGCACTACTTATGACGTCAAATATTACATCACTCATGACATGGTCAGTGACATCACTGATGACATCTCAAATGACATTTCAAATGGCACAGGGTACCCCCTCCTCAAGCCATTATAGACCCAAGAAAGACCATCCTGTGGCAAAAACTTACAGGGGTGGGCTTTCTTGGGGAAGGGCTGCACGTCTCTTTAGGCTCTGGGGGACCCCTACCCCCAGGGCCTTCTTTTTATGAAAGTGAAGGGGGCCATGTGACCCCCCTCCCCAAGCCACATTGTGTACCCTATCCTCCGGGGCCCTATGTATTTTCAAGGGGAGGGGGCCATGTGGCCCCTCTCCTCGATCCTTATTAATGCCTGGGGACCCCATACTCCAGAGCCACTACTTAAAATAAAGAGGAGGGGGGCCATGCAGCACCCCACGAGCCATTACGGGTCCTGGGGACTCCATCGCACAGGGCCTTCAATACTGAAAGGTGGGTGTCCTGGTGCCCACCCAGGGCAATATAACCCAGAATGGTATGCTGTTCCTCCTATTTAGTACAGGTAAATGTGTGTCTTGAGCAATATATATGTTGACTCAGGACAGGAGAAAGTAGTCCTCCTTTCGGAAAGAGACCCTCACACACCCAACCAGCTAGGTGTCCTGCTGGGTCTGCTCCTTGTCGGGTCGGCGCTGCAATACCCAATCGGCACCCATGATGGGGCCTTTTAGTGGAGATCTTTTTTCCTCGCCATTGGGTGCAGTGCGTGTGAGGGCCCTAGTGAGTGTAGATGTGAAAAAATGTGAGGCTTAAACAGGAAATAGTGATCCACTCATAACAATTTTAATGAAGGTGGCCACTATCCTGATTAAAATAATGGTCAGCGTGCCCCTTGCTCTAAGGTCACAGGGTATTACGCTCTGATATCAGGCCAACAAGTTTCTTGCCAAAAGTCAAATGGACGGCAATTCTTCAGGACCGATGTAAGATCTATCTACACTATTTGGTGGTGGTCCAAGGTTTGTGCAAATTAGTGACCACCCTTACAGCACCCTAAAAAATGGTACCTGTAGACCTTGAACATCACCTGTAAAAGGAAAAGAGTCATAAAGGTTACTGAATCAATGCAGTACAGTATCTGTAGTTTCTAAAAAATGCGCTATCTTGGTGGAAGGGCGTAAAAGCATGCATCACACTAAGGTGTCTGTGATCATGCCGCACGTGTCTAAAACATAGTGACAATAGCAACCATAGGAAAATCACACGCTGGACACGTATTTGAACTCACCAAAATAGGGTCAATACTGTATGGCAACGTGTACCGGCAGGCGCTGACACTGAATAGTACAGGAGAGATGTGAAGAGTTAACAATAAAAGGTTAAACAAGTTGAAAAGGCAGCAAAGAAATCAATAGGTAAAGCTCATTAAAATGGTGGTTTATCGAGTTGGTGCAATCCATTGTACAACCACCAGCCGTCTGAAGCATGTGTAGACATTACTACTAGGCGCTGTCATCTTCAGTCGCCCTTAGGGGTCAGGCAATGTATCCCTAGATCCACACTTGCATCCACAACATGGTATGCAGTTGGAACGAGATAGATACACCCACCCCCCATCGGGTCGTTTCCGTAGGATTTTGTTGCGTCTGAGTTACAATGTGTATGAGCATCACTGAGTGCGTTCTAATGATCAGATACCATAGCGGGTCTAATACTGACTCCCCCAGCCACGATTATATCAGTGGGAAATGCTGATATCCCAAGTGCACTAATATCGGCGGTCGGGACAGCAGCGGGGTCCTAAGCCATTTGACATACTGTATGACGCTGCGCCTCCTCTATAGCGACTCGCATTACACACACTCACTTGTCGGGGAGTATCAAGTAAAATTCCAGTGTCTGTTCATCAATACCACTCGTCAGGGTACTCATATGCAGAACCCTGTCGCTGTGACCGATGACCTACCCCCTCACTCTGCCGGTCCTGGGAGCTAACGGCACATGTTGGTTTCCTCCCCTAAAACTTCGGTCGACCTGCAGAGGGGGCAGGACTTCCTGTCCCAATACTCAGAATGCTAGTGCGTTACCCCAATGTAGATGTAGGCGCCATGTTGGTGTTGTCGCGCTCCATGTCGCCCTGATGTTTGAATTGGGTAAATGTTGGTAGAGGGAGTGGGACTTCCGGTCCCAAAGCTCAGAACACTAGCGTGTATTCCCAAAATGGGTGGGGGTGCCATGATGGCATATCGCGCTCATGTTCATATCGAGTAAATGTTGGTAATGGATATGTATGAGCGAGTAGGTTATCTATTCATGGTTTCTACAGTGTCGCTTGCCGAACCTCCAGGATAAGATCAATTGATCAGGGAGTCCATTCAGGTCAATAGCCGAGGTGTTTCACTGAATACTCATATATTTTGTCTACCCAAGGAATAATGGAGTAGGGGGCTTAACCAGGTGGGATTTACTTATTTCAAGGGGCACAGTGATGCTCAATATGTGTGTTGAACAGGTGTCTTTGTAATAGAGAAGATATTCCAAAAATTAGAACTGGTGCATTCATGCAGATATTTAACAGTACCTGCCACAGTTCCATAGTTGTAACAACTGGTAATTCTAGTGAACCAGGTCTGGGTGTTAATGATCATGTGTTCAACAAGCACTAAGGAATGTCTTCATTAAGGCCCTCCTTGTCTGTGGATAATCTCAGTACCCACCTCTGTTCAATCCTGAATAGTGATTTTTTGTCCATGTCAGGGTGTGCTTCAAGTACAACCCAGCGCACTGAGTCAGGTGAGTGTTTGTGGTGATGGAAATGTGTCGTCATCTTCGTTTTAGTTTTATAGCACCTGAAGTTACTCCCATGTTCAGTGATCCAGATTTTAACCGGTCTCGTGATCATCCACACATATAGGAGTTCACATGGGCAGATCAGTAAATAAATACATTTTGTCATGTTACAATTAGTGTGTCTCTTAAAGTCCCATTTGAACCCGTTCTTAAATGTCATCTCTTTCGTGACCTTGGTGAGGGGGCAAACAGAACATGACCCACATGGGTCATGTCCCATAATTGGTGGTAGATCCCACGGAGTCCTTTGTACATTGGAGTGTTGGTTTTTCGGTCTGGTATGTATGATCATATCTTTTAGATTGCTCGTGCGTTTGAACGCCAATCTCAGTACAGGGAGGTCAAGTGTACCTGTATTGAGTATTCCCCAATGTTTTCTGATGATATTTCTCACCCGGTTAGAGTCAGGGGTAAATGTGGTCACGCAAGTGAGCGAGTCCCCAGATTCTTTCTGTCTGTTTTCCAACAAGGTTTCTCGATTGTAATTCCGGGCTCTCTTACGAGAGAGTGAGATGCTCTGTTTGGGGTACTCTCTCTTGCGTAAATCTGCAGCCAAAATCTTGTATTCTTTTTTGGTAGGCTGACACTGAGCTACAGTTCCTTCTAATACGAAGGAACTGCCCGAATGGTAGGTTAAGTTTCAATGCTCTAGGGTTGTGGCTACTGAATAGCAAAAAGCTGTTTTTATCGTTCGGTATCCGATAGACAGTTGTGGTGATCTGCCCCTCATCCAACCGCATCAATAAGTCCAAAAAGGGTATATTGGTTTCTGAGATGGTATTAGTAATTTCAAATATGGGTTCAAGGTATTGATCCATGTACAGAACTCCTCACATCTCGTGCGATCCCCTTTCCATAAAATCAGAATGTCATTGATGAATCTCTTCTATAGGATCACATTAGCCTGGTAAGGGTTGTTAGGATTATAGATCTTTCTCTCCTCAAAAGCTGACATGTACATACAGGTCACGCTCGGCGCGAAGGTGCTCCCCATCGAGGTGCCCTGGGTTTGGTGGTACAGCTGTTTATTGTACTCAAAGAAGTTTTCTGTCAACGCTAAGGTGGCACATTCGAGTATGGAGGCTGTGTGGCCCCTCTCCTCGATCCTTATTAATGCCTAGGGACCCCATTCCCCAGGGCCACTACTTAAAATAAAGAGGAGGGGGCCATGCAGCATCCCTCCCCGAGCCATTACGGGTCGTGGGGACTCCATCACCCAGGGCCTGCATTACTGAAAGGTGGGTGCCCTGGTGCCCACCCAGGGCACCCATTATACATTTGTTGGGGGCCTTGGGGGGAGACCCGGACCCCCTGCGGCCCCTTATGGCTCCCCGCATGCAACTGGAGCCCGCATTGCTCCTGCCCACAGGGAGCATCTACTTATGCTGCTCCCTTCGCGTGGGAGCAATATTGTGATCTGTTTCCCTGCCTGCATCAGTGCAGGCAGGGAAACAAATCAAAAGTCTGCTCCCGTTTGGTGGGAGAGTCAAAAATGCTCCTGGCAAGCAGGAGCTAACACAGATTTTCCTGCATGCACCAGTACGGGCATCATAGTGGAAGGGGGAGACCTTAAAATGATTTGCTGGTCGCCCATAAACTATGATGAATGGACCGAACCACTCAGCAGCAAACAAAACATGGTAATGAGATGGCATTGACCCTGTTCACAAAGAAGCAAAAGTCATCATCACCAGAGGTATTTATATGAGGTCCACGGAGGTAAAAGAGAAGGAGATGCGGTCTAACAGAGAGCACGGTTGACTTTGGAACTGGGACTCAACATCCTGTAATTCTGGGCAAATTACTCAATCTTCCGAGCCTAAAAAAAATCTGCCTTTCTGTAATGTAACCTGGTGCTCATGTAAAGTACTGTAATACTTTTGTGCCAGGGTTGTGCTATATAAAAAACATTTTTTAAAAAGGAAACATGTTTATAGCTTCTCTGAAACATCTACTGATGTTACAGACAGTGGGTGCAGTTCTTAGGTACTTGAAGATTATGAGGAGGGAACTGGGGGGCAGTGAGAGGACAAAGAGGCTCCCTTTGTGAACATTGGGGAGGTTAGGGTTGTGTTACACCACTGCTACCTCCAGAGAATGTGGCATAACGGACTGAGATGCCTTCGTCGGAGCCAATGAGAACCAGATTCAATTCTCGGCATCAACATCCTGTGATTCTGGGCAAATCACGTATTCTCCCCGTGCCTACAATGAGAGCCTCATAGGTGATTTGCTGTGTGTTCCAAATCCTGGATTTATTTATTTATGTCTGACAGAGATCCCAAGGAAGGTCTGGGAAAGGAAAATGAAGGTAGAATAGGATCACAGTTCTAAAAAGACATTTCTAAAGAGCTCTTTAGTTCTGGTCCTTGAAGAGGGGGACATTGGCAGAGCCAGTCTCTTTCAAGAATGATTAGTAAAAGAAGTAGGAATGCCCCTTGCAAAGGCTTTTATTCCCAATGATATGAAACAAAACAAGGCATCTAAATATCACACAGAACAACATTGATTCATTCTTGTGATGTAATAACTTGAGTTAAAGTCTATGGGCCTGATTCACAAAGGTAAACGTACACTTTTATATAAGCTTTGATTTTTTGCAATTCACAACGGAATTTTACGAGCAGTAACGTTACAACTGTGGAGTCTCCGCACTCCTAGAGGAGTCAGTTGTAAAGAAACTACTGGTAAAATGGGTTTGTGAATTACAAAAGATTGTAAACTTATACAAAAGTGTACCTTTAATCATTGAAGCACCTCTCGGTGCTGGGCTATGAACATCCTCCAAAGATTGCTGCCTTCCCAGCCATGGATTGCTCAGACTGGTGGCGCTGTTCCTGCAGCCCCCACTATATTGTCTGGATTTCTTTAACCCAGCTAAAGCAAACATGAGTTGGGCTAGGGATCTGCCCCCTTTAGTGAAGAAGAACCCATGCAATCCAGGACTGCTCTGGCCCTGATCCACAGTGAGCAAGCACACTCCTCTGCATGACAGCTCACTGCCTAAACTTGAGGTGACCATTCATACTCAACCAGAATCTAGTGTCCTGTCCATGACTGAGTTGTATCCCAGAAAGAATCCCCCATTGAGGAAGCATGTGTCAGACATGCAAGTTATACCCAGTGGCGACCAGTAACTATGGGGGGATGGGTGGTGGACAAGCCCGTGCAAAATAACATTTTTTTTAAAGTTAACACTTACCTGAAGATGAACACTCAACTTTACGCCACTCCACTCTCTGCCACTGCACTCAATGCTATTCTACTGGTTGCCACTACACTGTGTGCCAATACACTCTATGTTACTCCATTGTTTGCTATTTCACTGTACGCCACTCCACTGTACTCCATTCCACTGTACCTCACTCCAGTATACTACACTCCAGGGTACGCTATTCCACTGTGCACACTACACTCTACGCCACTCCCCTATCTGCTATTGCACTGTACCACACTCAACTTTACACCACTCTGGTCTATGCCACTCCCCTCTATGTCACTCCTCTCTACGATTCTCCATTCTACGCTATTCCACTGTACGCCACTCCACATCAAACACCACACTCTGCACTATTCCGCTGTATGGCACTCCACTCTATGTCACTGCACTCAATGCTGTTCTACTGTATGCCACTCCACTGTGTGCTGTTCCACTTAACGCCACTGCACTGTATGCCGCTCCACTCTACAGCACTCCACTATATGATATTCCACTGTAAACCCCTCCATTGTACACCACTCCATTCTCCTACACTCCATTGTAGACTACACCATTCCATGCCAACTTACTCTACGCTATTCCACTGTATGCCACTCCACTCTTCGCTGCTCCACTCTATGCTATTTCTCTTCACCCTACTCTACTGTATGCAACTCCAGTGTATACCACTAAACCGTACGCCACACCAATATACACTGCTCCACTCTAATCTATTCCACTGTATGGCATCGCACTGTACGCCACTCAATATTTACTATCCCACTGTATGCCACTCCACTCTACACCAATCCACCGCACACTATTCCACTATATGGAACTTCACTGTATGCTAGCCCACTGTACCCCACTGCACTGTATAGTATTCCACTATACCCCACTTCACTGAACGCCAATCCATTCTAGGACACTCCACTGTATACAACTAAACTGTATGCTAATCCACTCAACACCATTCGAGTGTATGCCACTCCACTGTACGCTATTCCATTGCACGCCGCTCTTCTGTACACCACTCCAATCTACACTATTCTACTGTATGCCACTGCACTGTACACCGATCCACTCAACAGGACTGTATGCACTATACTCCTCAACACTCTAAGACAGTTTTTCACACTCCACGGCATAACACTTCACTCTACAAGATGCCCCTCCACCCTATAATACTTTTCTACACTCTATGGTATGCCACTACACAGTACTCCACTCCATGGCACTGTGAATTACAAGACCCCACTCCACTATATGACACTGTAGACACAGTATGCTTTACCACTCCATTCATCTACACTTTAGGATAGTTTAGCCCAGTCTACGTTGAGATACTCCAATGTACACACCTCAGCTTTACAATACCGACTATTCTCTATAAAACCTCAGTTTACAACACTCTGCTACACCATATGCCACTGTACCGCACCATACTACACTGTATGCCCCTACACTGCACTGTACAAACTTCACTCCACTATATGCTAATCTACGACACTCCTCTCACCTCTTTTCCACTCAATGACAACTTCACTCGACGCCACAATACTCAGCTCCACAATACTACAGTAGATGATAGTCCACTATAGGACACTCATTTGTACTGTACAGCATGCCGCTCCACTGTACAATGCGCCACTCCACTGTACGATACTCCTCCACTCCACTATATGACACACAAAGCCACTCCACTGTATAAGACTGCACCCAACTCCTCTCTATTCTAATTCCACAACACTAGATGCCGACACTACACTGTATGACACTGTCCTTTAGTATACTCTACAACACTGCATTTAACAACACTCAATTAAATGACACTACGATTTAAAACACATTTTTATCAAATATTAAAAAACATTCAAATGTCATGAAAATACCAAAGCTTACAACTAAGTTATATAGTTGACAATAACTCATCACTGATGCACTGTGTTCTAAGAGATTATGCCATTTCAGATGTCATGAGTGTTATTACTGCTATGATTTCTGTTAGAAGGTAGTTCTGTCCATCTAAGCCACCCGGATTTTTCGCTTTTGGAACACCTAATTGTTTTTCCAAAAATCTTTTTATTGAACAAAGAAAAAAAACAAAACAAGCTTCAGATATGCAGCATACATAGATACTTATTTTGTGGATAGAAAAATGTACCTGGTACCCCATGGCGCAACTGTTGCCAAATTGAATTGCTTGCTGCTAACATCATTACATTTGAGAGTGGTGTTGTGGTGTTGTGGTTGCTGGGAATGGGTGTTGACGTTTCGACCCGACTTTATGGCAAAGGAGGGTAAATTGGAACCTCAGCCTGCAGGTCTTCTTCAGGACAGGGGGAATGGGGAAGAAAGTAACCCTATTCAGGATGTTGGTAGATATATCTCCCGGTGTGCCCATCTGCCTCCAATTCATTGTTGGCTCCTCAAGAGTCCATAATTTTAGTGAAAGGAAGGTGATCCTGATCTGCCTATATTTAGCTGTGTAGGTCCCGATTAAATCGGTGTACAGAGCAGGAAATTAATTCAGCAGCTTGAACTCGTATAGCGAGGTCCTCTCTCTGACGTGGAATCGTCAGACTGGAGCCGGGCCGGCGGGGATGCTTAACCACTTGGCTGCTAAGGCTTTTCCCCTCCGGTGCTGGAAATTTGTTTTTCCCATTATACATGACGAGTTGACCTTGTCATGAGCACACCTTAACTGTGCACCATGACGAGTTCACCTTGTCATTAGCATGGGCTCAGTGATGCAGAACGTCCCCACAGGAGAGCTCTGGGGCCTGGGATCCCCAATTCCAGGCCACGCTAAAGTGGAAGACAGGGAGCGCTGGATTTCCCTGGAGGCCCGGGACCCCAATGCCGGGCCCTGAAGCCAAGGTGGAAGTCGGGGAGCACCGGTGCGCTCCCTGTGAAGGTTTCCCTTGGGGGGCCCCTGATCCCCAACTCCGGGCCACGGTGCATTGGGAGAAGAGGGGGGAGTGCCACGGCACTCCCCAGCAGCAGCGGGAAGGAGGAGGGAGTGCTGTTGCACTCCCCCAAGGCCCGCCTGACCGGCGGCTGCCTCCGTGTCTGCCTGCAGGAGCAGGCAGATCAGAATGGCAGTGCCAGTTCCTGTGGCAGTACACGAGTGTGCTGGCCAGTCGGGGAGCCGGCCAGAGCAGCCGGAGGTGTGCTCTCTGAGCTTCTCTCCAATGTACCTGCAGACACGGGGTCTGGGTGGGCTGGGTCTTCACAGAAGGGTAGATGTGGCGTGGGACTGCCAAGAATGGCAGCCCGGTTCTCCCTGGAGCGGCGGGTGAGCCGTTGCTCTAATATGCACAGGTTGAGAAAAGCGCCCCATAATGCCTAGCAGGGCAGGTGTGAGCCTGCAGGAAAACCTGCCTTTTTGACATGTGGTGGCCCAAGGAGGATGGGGTCACCCCCATTAGGGTGACAATGTGCAGGGGGACTGCAGGAGCAACACAGACTCCCCCAACACAAGTGAGGAAAGTTCCCCCCCTAAGTCCCTTGTGACTTACAGGAAACAACCCCTCAAGGGCTCAGCCATTCTTCAAAACCAACCTTTGGCTGGAAAGTTTCTTCTGCAGCTGGGTGTGGGTGTTTAGGACTGCACTCAGGTGTGAAGGGCTGAACCTGGGGTTTGCATGGAGAGACATCCACTAGAGGCGAAGAGGTGCAATTGCACACGTGGTGCATTTGCATGATGTTGTTTCTTTTGGGGACTGGAAGTCACCTGTGACATGTGAAATGATAAGCAAATTGGAGTTATGTTGGTAAGCGTTCCTGCTAGGGTGCCTGGTTGTCTATGCTTAATCCTGTGGTTAAACCTGTGATGCCTTTTAGGGGCTTTAATAGCCTTGTATTAGAAGTGTTACCAGCCATGACAAGTGCTGTCATTCTAAGTGATGCCTAAACATGTATTCTTGCTACTGCGTTAGGTGAAAAACAACCCAGACTGTCAGCCACTATGATGTAGAGGTGTATCCCGTATGGTCAATATGAGATGCTAAGTCAGGGTTATATGTCAGCATGGCAGGTGTTCCCATTTTAAATGCTTGTTGGTTGTGATACTGGGGAGGGCCCTCGCTCCTAGTTAGGGTTAACTCACTGTATTTGGGGGACGTGCATACATAGGAGTGGTGGTACTAGACCCCCCCCGTGGAAGGGGTGGGAATGTTATGCAATGTTCAGAAGTATTTCCAACAGCTTATGTATATTTGTAAATTAATGCATAGTATTGAGTAGTGTGTGTGTGCAATGAATATACTCCTCCTTTTTTATAAAGAAAAGTATAGACTAGACAATCAATTATTGAGTGTTATTTCTGCGTACTAGTAAATGACGATTACTAGTCCACACCACCTCCCTTGAGTAAGCCTTGGACTGCTCTGCAACGCTACCCCCTGAGAGTCAAGTGCTACAATGGGGTGTTTGGTTCCCAGTGAAGGACACATGTAGACATGCTATTTGTGCAGGCCTCACAGATACTGCCTCGTTTTCCAACAATTTCACATGCTATAAGTTATACAATATGCCAGGGTGCAACCAGTGCTTGGAGAAAGGCCGAGTTATAGTTAATAATGTAGTGTGGGGACTGATGCAAGAAGAATGTGTACGGAGGTGTGTGACATATAGTAAATTTGCGACTTCTTGCCTTGCTGTGGTACGTGGCGAACGTGCCTCGCGAGGTCTGTAGATTCACGACTATAGCACTGCTTCTAGCAAAGCATGAGATCGCCCTATGCTGGGGAAGTCTGCGATGCCCCTAAACCCTGGCTGGCTGAAAAACCTGACATACTGCGATAACACCAGCAAGATATATGCCACCCTGCAGCCTCACACTTCCAGGCCTAAAGCCATCCTGCAACCAATCCGTGCCTATCTTTTGTCACAGGAACGCCAGGAATCGGGCTAAATGGGAATGTATTACGCAAGATTACCCTATTTTCCTCATCGGTCCCCTTGTTGATTAGGCCCTGTTGTAATGTCCTAGGTTGAGCTCAAATTTCGTCCCCTTGTCCTTGATGGATGCAACAGTACCCTGCTGTCATGTGCGCTATTGTGTTTATCTTTCTGAATGGCCTTTTCCAGCAACATTGTTATGTACTGCTGTTTCTATATGTGTGCCCAGGCTGTGGGTTGTTTTAGTGTATGTTTTGTACCTTTTCAAAATGACAAATAAAGACACAAATAAATAAAAAAGTAAAAAATGTAAGTTCTAACTAGTGGTGAGTAGATTAGAAAATTAAATTGTAACTATAACTTCATAATTTATCAAGTTTGTATAGTTTAAGTTGGGTTTGTATATACATCATAAATAAAGGTTTTTCTAACTATAACTTAGCTTTAACTTTTGTTTTTTTGTCTTATATACATATATATATATACACACACACACACACACATGCGTACATATAAATATACATGTCTAGATACAAATAGGTATACACAAAATTAAACCAAAAACTCCTTCATTAGGGATGATGTGTGCGTGGGGCTGGCACTTTCAATAACCTCAGTAGTACGCACAATCAAAAATCAATGAGGCTGCTTCTTCAGTTATTGATTAGCTGTCTGTTAGATGAATATTAACAATTACATCTCCCCAGTATTCTCTATTCTGAAATGATTGGCTCCAGTTTCTTCTGTGTGGGGTGAGGGTCAGGTCATTTTCTTGTTCTCACAAGGGGAAGTCAGACCATTATTTCTCCATTAATTATTGGTTAAATCTCATCAAAGCATTCAGATTGGAAAATCCAAAACATGCAGTGGTTCACACACCCTGTTTTCCCTTCACTAATGTTTTTATCTTTCTTCTCCATACTTTTGATGAAAAAAAAGAAAGGAGTTCCATGTGGATAATTGTTCATAATAAAAATATGCAGATGTGAAAGATATTGGCAAAAAAACAGGATGATGGATGGACGCTTGCTTTAATCTCAGCCACTGGCAATCGCTCAGACCCCAGTCCAATTCATCGTATTTTTACCCACCAGGCCACCTCAGTTTGAACCCAGCCATTATACAGATTAGTCTTGACCCTACTCCTTGTGGGAACAGTCCAGCCAGAACTGGCAGGTCAGGTCCTAACCTGACCCCGAACACAAGCAACCTAGGACTAGCTTCACCTAGTTAGGGCTCTTCAGCCAGGTATAGCTTGGTTCCAGTGGCACAGTGGGTCCAAACCATTGTTTCATTTATGTATTGTGTCACCCTAAGTGGGACGGGTATGCCCAGATGTGGGTCCCGTGCACACTGTGTCATTGGACCCAAGCTGGACCCGGCTGATGGACCCATAACTAGAGCTAATCCAGTCCTGGGTTGCTGGTGTTCTGGTTCAAGGAGAACCTGGCTTGGAAGTTTGGACTGGAATGTTCCTATTGGGACAGGGTCAAGATAATTTGCATATGGCTGCGCACAAACTGAGGTGGCACAGTGTGCAGAATAACAATGGATTGGGATGTGGCCCCAAGTGATTACCAGTGACTGAGATTAAGCCAAGCATTCCATCCATCACTGTTTTGTATACTTATGATGCAAAATATATTTGTACATATACAGCATCTGCAGCCATGGAAGTCATTTAGGGATCACCAGGTGTTGCAGCTGCGACCCCTGCCTTGCCCCCTGCAAGCCTTGGCACTGTCCTTGTGACCCCTGGCCTCAGAAGTGGCAAAATCAGTGCCAGGAACACAGTGGCAGCTCTCCTTTATGAAAGTCGGTTGGGGCTCAATTTTCATTGTTTTATGTAATTGTTTTTCATTATGCCAATAGTGAATAATGTTTTCTTATACACTATAAGTGTAATTTAAAAAATGGAGTACAATTAGCTGGCACGTGACCTTCCTTGGAAACTGAGGTAAGTTTAAAAAAATGCTTTTAAATGTATGTTGTGTGCGTACATACGGATAAGTGTGAGTTCACATGAGAAAATGAGTCTGTGTGTAAGTGTGAATGTGTATGCATGTGCAAGAAAATGTGGTTAAGTGAAATTGAAGGTCCATCCCTGGCTTTTGGGTGAATTGTTGTTCATGTCCGCAGCAAGTAATATGCTATCGTAGAGCGTGGGAGGTTCCATGACTCACGAGAGACGAAGCCTCAGGTGAGTAGTGATCCGGTCCCCTCCCTAAACAAAGGTGGTGAATAGAATATTACACTCCGCACAGCTGCATGTATGGGATATGCCATGGCATTTTTCATGTGCACTTGGTTTAACAAAAGGTATTTAACCAAAACCAGGATGCAGAGGGCTACATTTGTGTGGTATGGTAAAATCACAATGAAGGGACCTCTGCAAAAGAAAGGAGATCTACACCCCTGAAGCCAGGTGCTCTTTTATCCTCAGTAATGTTCTGGAAAGTAGCCAAAAGGTCAGAGGTCGTATTCAGACCACCGAAAGGTCAGAGGTCGTATCAGACCGCCGAAGGGTCTGAGGTCGTATCCAGACCACCATTGCACTATGGAGCATGCCATTTCACAGGGATGGTGGGTTGTGATGATGGCCATGCTTTGGGATATGATCTTGGGTTCTTCCCCTTCTGCTGGTGCGCCTGGAGTGATGTTCAGAAGGTAGCAGCTGCCTGCCACAGCTAGGGCCAATCGGTGTCTTTGGAGATCATCTGGTGAGCCGGACACCTTGGCGGGATGTCTATCTCCCTCCTCCCTCATTCCCTCAGTGCTGTGATGAGAGAGAGCACTCATTTCCTACTGCACCGTGTGATCTTCGCACCTGGTGCCCTTGGACATTCTTGGGAGAAGGCCTGGTATTTCAACAAACTAAGCCAGGGGTGACCCCGCGGGGAACCTACAGCTTCCTGCCAGAACTCAGAGGAAATGGCCCTTCACCAGGGTGAGGTGACCCAGAGACATTTAGACCCTGCCTCAAAAACTTCCCAAGTTGTGTCAGAGTCCCCAAACCTCAGACCCTACAGCACCTCGTGACCCTTCCTGGGGGGCCATGACTCCTGCATGGTCTTTGCTCCCACACTCAGTGTTGGAAGGTTTCCACTTCTTAACATCTCATCTTCTGCCTTTTGGGCCACACACCGGCTCCTGGAGGTGCCCTTTGACCCAACCTGCCATCTGCATCATCTTTGGCCGGTATACACCCGTTACAACGGATCTTTTACTCCGCAGACCCATTACAACGCGACCATTACTCCGCATACCATTACAACGCATTGCGCTGGGGGGCGCTCTAGGATAGGGAATAAGTATAATTTACTATCCAACACCTTCCCTAGGGTCCACGGGGACTGGAGTTAGAATAGTAAATTATACTTACCACTATCCAGCGCCCCAAGGCGCTATGCGTTGTAACGGTATGCGGAGTAAAAGTCGCGTTGTAATGGTCTGCGGAGTAAAAGTATGCGTTATAACGTCATACATCCTCTTTGGCCCCATGCGGACTCTTCTTTTTTAGGCAAGGGACCAGGCTCAAGACTTGCAGACTTCCAGGCACCCAGAAGCTGCTGGGTGACACCAAACTCTGCACCTCTCTCAGATCCACCTCTCATCTCAGGGATGATGTGCTTTTCAAGAAGGACATCAGCTGGCAGCTCCAATGTGGCTGAGCACTGGGGAAATATTGAGAATTTAAATCCCCATTAAAGGATTTAATGTAGTGTGCTAGGAGACACAATGCGTCCTGTGGGTTTGTTCCAAGCATACATTGTCCATTCGGGTAGTCCAATGTGCCTTGTTTTGTTGGTGTCATCCACCGTCGTGTTCTGTGTCTGGCATCGCCTTCCCTTTCACATACCTGCTGATCACCTGGCCCCTCATATTCCATCTCTCTGTAGGGACATCGCACCAGATTGACTCATCTTTCACGCAACGCAGCATGGCAAGTTGGTGCGCTGCGTTGCGTGAAGGGGACAGAGCTGAACTGCCCCATATTCACAAAGATACTGCCCTGTTCAGCTCTCTCCCTGCGCTGGCGCACTTAAGGCAGCCTAGAACCAATGCAGGCATCCTTATGGGCAGGATTTTCTTTGTGCAGGAAGGAACCCCTTCCAGCACAAAAACAATCTTTGGGGCTTATTACTCCTGTTTGTATGTGCGCTGCATAATGCACCGCACAAGCAAAGAGGAAATAACAAGAGAAATATGGGGGCATATTATCAAGACAGGCGATAAAATTATCGTCGTTTTAGCGGTAGAAATTGAAGCCCATGTTAAATGTGAAGGACATCTAATATGGGCTTTAATTGGAATTCCACAGAGCATATTATTAAGCCCATTATCGCCATTTTAGCAGCAGTTTTCTGCCTCTAAATCGGCGATAATGTTATCGCCTGTCTTGATAATATGCCCCATAGAGTTTTCTAGGGCCGGGTATGCACCACATTTTGGTGCAAAACCAGGTTCTGACTGAAGTCAATTTGGCTTTGCGTCAAAATACAAGGTTTGATGCACGGGAATGCCTATGCTCAACCCATGGAAAGCCTCCCCAAAGAAAAGTAACTCAATGCAGTGCCATGAGCAGTTTTACAGTAGTTAAAATAAATACAAGCAAAGCAATTGAAATCGGGTTTGCCTTGCTTTAAAAATCCCACAATACATTTTGCGTCGTGGGTGCTATGAAAAAGTGTCGCACCCACTACACAAAATGGTTGTAAAACTGGGACACAATCTTTGGTTGCAAGGTGGACTCTCTGCATGAGTCCAACATAGAGGTTGGACACACCGCACTCTCTGTTCTTTTAGTTCTTTTCTCCATGACTCAGGATGCCCCCTCCCCACTCACTGGGCTCCAGCTATTCCTAGGACAACATTGTGCTCGAGACTTCTGTTTACCCAAGAGCAGCCAGAAATAGGCAAGTCCACCATAACTTTTAGTTGTTACTCCTCATTCTGGATGCATTTGCATCGATTGTCTTTTTTCTTGGCCACTGTGTTGGGGGGGGGGGGTTCTCTTTAATGTCACTGTACAGACTCAAGAATGCTGGTCACCAGCTCCATGCATAGGTCCAAGCAGAGGGTCTGTGGGGCAGAGACCCAAAGAAGTGGTCTGTGACTGGAGGCTTCCCACTACACCCTCCTGGTAGGATGGAAGTGGAGCCCCCAGCATTAGGGAGGAAGAATTTGTGAAAAAGGTTGAAGGGAATCAAGAACAGATGTCAACTCAAGGTCACCCATCACTTGCTCCCATGAACACAAGACAATGAAATAGACCAGACACACAACACACAAGACATCCAACAGCAAAACCAGAAACATCAGGAGACAAGCAGGAGAGACAGACCGAGGCCAGGTGATTCAACCCTGCCAGCCCTGGGTGTCAGGGAATATAAAAGCTCCCAGCATTGCTCAGCTGCTGAGGCCTGCACTTTAAACACAATTGGCAAATGCCTCTACAGCCCCCCTCACCCCCACACACCTCTCCGACGCGCCCTGCTTGCTTAGTCCACCCCTTGCAGCCTTCAAGGGACTCAGCCACTGGTGAGGGCCACAAACGGTGCAACTTACCTCACTGCCAACTCATACCTTACAAACACTTCGGGCATATTAGCAAGGGCTGGCGATATAATTATCGCCGCTTTAGCGTCCGTTTTCGGGCGATAAGCGGCAATAATTATATCGCAATATCATCAAGGACACGCTAGCGCGTGTTTCCTTGATGGGGAGGCCGTTTTTTCGCAGCCTCGCCTCACATCGCTAATGAGATGCAAAGAAGGTGTGGCTGTGAAAACAACACACGAAAATATCGCAAAGGCAGCTTCACGATATTAACAAGGAGGCGCAGCGCTAAAAAAAATTGCGCTGCCTCGGCCTTAACGCTGGAATTTAACGTCTGTTAACCCATTCGCTGCTGCCGTCGGCCGTTGGAAGTCGCGCGAGCTACCTCCCTGGTGTTGCGCACGTCCAACGGCCGACGCGGGCGCACCCGATTCTTTGAACGTTCAGCACTGGCGCTGAACGTTCGAAGCAGCAAACGGGTTACGTTCCAGACTAGGCATACTAATAATGGGAGATGGATTATGCTAATACGACCCTGTGGGTCGTATCAGCAATGTTATCGCTGTTTTCCATGGAACATCGCTGGAAAACCAGCGATGTTCCATGGTAAACACCGCTATCAATGAAATATTATCGCCGTAACGCTATGCATTGTAAATACAGTGGTACCATGGCGATAATGTTACCGCATGATAATGTTTAGCGATAGCTGGCGATAATATTTCTATCGATATGTGGGGCCAGCGATAATTATCGCTGGCCCTTGTTAATATGCCCCTTCATTTCGGCAGGGTTTCATTAATAACACAGTTGCAACAACGCTACTAAAGCAAGTACCCTCTCCTGATGGAGCAGAGAACTCGGGGTTCAGTTGTGGAATTGTGAATAGTTTTCTGCACTGCTGCACTAACACCCCCCTCCCAACACTTGTAAACAGTATATCATGGGTGCCTGTTGTGTATACGTTTCCTCCGTGTGGTTCCTCTTATAGGCCTTACTCTGTTCATTTTCCACCAGTTTGTACCGTGCTAGAAGCATATATTGCAACATTTTGAAAGAAGAATGTGAAAAAATATCGAGGAATTTATTTTCCCGATTGACTTGCATTGAAGTGGAGACAATTTTAGGTGGGAGGAACCGTAAACGTAAAAGAAAGCAGGGGCATATTACCAAGAGGGGCGATAGGCAATTATCGCCGATTTAGCGGCCGTTTTCGTCAGCTAAGCGGCGATAATTCTATCGCCCTATTCACAAGCTGTCGCTAACAGCAGTTAGCGACAGCTTGTAGGCGATAGCAAGCAGTTTGGGGCCCGCTTTGCATGTCAGTGATATTTATCGCTAATGACATGCACAGTGGGCGTACCCAACCTGTTAGCGACTGAAAGCAGTCGCTAACGTCACTATCGCCTGTTAGCAAGGCAGGCGTAGCGATGGAAATATTCGCGCTAAGCGTGAATATCTCCAAATACTAACACCTGCCCAGACCAGTTTCTTAGCCATGTTAACCAATGGGAGGTGGATAACATGACTAAGAGCATTTTGTCGCTAATGCGTGAATATTGCTGTATTCTCAGCGATATTCACGCGTTTCACCGCTATCGCTGGATATTTTAGCACAATGGAGAAAAACGTTGCTAATAGCATGTTTTCTCCGCGAACATATTCAGCGATAGGCAGCGATAAAAAGATCGTCGCTAAGGCTAATTAGCGATAAATATCGCTACTTGTTGGTAATATGCCCCGCAGTTTTAAAATTGTAAAATGAGGATTCTCGAAGCCGAACTTGTTCAAGGAGGCGAAGGGTTAACCCGCAGAGCCCAGGACTCCAGGGTCCCGGGGGCTGCAGAAGAGGGGAGAACACAGAGCAATTATTAGTTTGGAAATAATGATGTTGCCGCAGGGCCACCTCCTTCAACGTTGACTTGCCCAGACAGGACGGCTCCGCTCCTGGGAGCGCGGGCACGCGGAAACTACAAACAAGCATTGGCTATCCAAGCGCTGGGACAGCTGCCAGCCTGCAGTGGGGCATCCGTGTACCCTTGTACCTCGGTGGGAGAGGGGTGTGAAGAAGGAGCAGCCCCCCCCCCCAAGAGAGCCTGGCACGAGCAGCGTGCGATAACTCACAGCCAAGAGAGCGGGAGACTCGGGGACAAGATCACACGTCACTCTGAATTATTTAAAGGGAGCTGGGACGGTCCACAGTGAGCAACTGAGAGAGATAGAGAGCGAAAGAGAGAGAGAGAGAGAGAGGGACAGAGAGAGACAGAGAGAGACAGAGATAGAGAGGAACAGAGAGAGAGAGAGAGAGAGAGAGAACGAGAGAGAGAACGAGAGAGAGATAAAGAGAGTGAACTAGAGAGAAAGCGAAAGAGAGAGAGAAAGAGAGAGAGAGAGAGAGCTAGAGAGAGAGCGAAAGAGAGAGAGAGAGAGAGAGAGCGCTAGAAAGAGAGCGAAAGAGAGAGAGAGAGAGAGAGCTAGAGAGAGAGCGTAAGAGAGAGAGAGAGAGAGAGAGAGAGAGAGCGCTAGAGAGAGAGCGTAAGAGAGAGAGAGAGAGAGAGAGAGAGAGCTAGAAAGAGAGCGAAAGAGAGAGAGAGAGAGAGAGAGCGCTAGAGAGAGAGCGTAAGAGAGAGAGAGAGAGAGAGAGAGAGCGCTAGAGAGAGAGCGTAAGAGAGAGAGAGAGAGAGAGAGAGAGAGAGCTAGAAAGAGAGCGAAAGAGAGAGAGAGAGAGAGAGAGCGAAAGAGAGAGAGAGAGAGAGAGAGCGTAAGAGAGAGCGTAAGAGAGAGCGTAAGAGAGAGAGAGAGAGAGCGAAAGAGAGAGAGAGAGAGAGAGAGCGTAAGAGAGAGCGTAGAGAGAGAGAGAGAGAGAGAGAGAGAGAGGGAGAGAGCTAGAGAGAGAGAGAGAGGTGGAGAGGGACGTCGAGAGAAAGGGAGCGATTAAAAGAGTATAAAGCGTGATACCGAACATGACATAGAGAACTAGTGAGAGAGAGAAAGAGACGCACAGGCACACTGAGGCGGAGAGGGGCGCGGAGAGAGAGTGAAACAGCGTGACACCCAGGGCTTTAAGTGGGCCGGGTCTGAGCACCGACAGTTTTTTAAAAGGCGCCGTGCAAGCCAGAAACCTTTGTTCCACTAACTTCTGACAGCACGTATTAGTTGCACTATTGCCCCGTATCATCTGTGGGTTTCTGCCTTCTGTATATCTTGCCTGTATATAATCTGTTTTATGTGACTTTTGTGCGAGTGTGGATTGCATGAATGGTAAGATTGGTGGAAATATATGTTTATGTCTTTGGTCTTTAGGTCCATCTTTATGTTTAGAGCTCAGCTCTTTCGTGGGGATAGAGAGAATGTATCTGTCCATTTAAATATCTTTATCAGTCCAGACATATTTGCCTTGTTTGTTTATTATATATTTGTTTTTGCATGTGTGTTTGCATGCAAAATCTGAGGAAACATCCCATTTTATCTTACTGGTTGTCTTCTTTATTTCAGTTTTGGGGCTTACCTTAGGGTTTGACAAAGAGAGAATGGGCGACCGCTTCCGTTTCCTCTGATCTATTTAGCGCCAGGATGCCTGCAATGGTGACAGCTGCGCTCTACAAATGCCTTTAATAAATAAATAAATTAAATAAATTCCACACTTAAGTCAACTTTCCAATGCCCGATTAATTGGAATTCATTTGTATTGTTCATGCTGCCCAATCAATGGTAGGGCAAGATTAACCTTGGTATACCCCAAATCACTTTAATGTGGGGTGCATCAATTAGAGCAGGACCACATACGCGCTCACCCTTCTGCTGCATGAGCAGCCATTCGTTTTCTTGCCCCTGACTACCTTTTGCTTCACTTTGGTAGTGCCAGTTTTGTGATGCCTGTATCACCCACTGTCTAGTTTTTTTTTATAATCCTCTGTAATTGTATTTGATTTTATGTTTTTTCATCTCATTGTACCTGCACCTTTCACTGCTCTTTGCCTGTTTTCCCACCATTTTTCCTCCCGCTTCCCACCTGCCTGACCCACCACCTCCCAGGACCTACTTAATGGAGGCCCCAGCGTGGCTGTGCAGCCAGCGAGCTGAAGGCGCACCAAAGATAAGCCTGTCTGTGCCTGTCCGTGCCTGGACCAGGTCCAGAGTCAGGAACCCTGGCTCTCCACCACTCAGCAAGACACAGCCACGGACCTCTGGACTCCACAACTACAACTGCTGCCACACCTTGCCTCGATCCACAAACAGACCTTTCACCTGTGAGCACTGTCTTTTCGCCAGCTACACCGAAGCACCCGCACCCGAACACACAACAACCACCACCACACAAACCTCGACTGCTTCTGAACAACTGCACTGCCTCCTGCTCAATGCACATTCACTCTGCATGGACACCACTGTGATCTGGGACACCATCATCGCCCTCACCCTGACATCATCTTCCTTACTGAGACATGGCTCAACCCCGCATCCACGCCCAACATCGCCTCAGCAACTCTTTTCGGCTACAAGATAGCACACCGGGACCACTTCCTCAAACACGAAGGTGGAATTGTTATCATCCACAAAGAAACCATCAACGCAGAAGTCAAACCCCTTCTCAAGAAACTGGCCCTGAATCCAACAAACTCAAGAACTACCTTCCTAACTCTCTGCTCCCCTATCCAGTGAAAGTCCTTGAAAAGGCTATCTACTGCCAACTCTCAGAACACCTGGAGAACAGCAACCTTCTGGACACCTCCCAAACTAGATTCTGCACCACCCACAGCACCAAAATCATCCTGATTGCAGCCACTGACGACCACAGTACCCTCCTTAACCCATGAGAAATGGCGGCCCTGATCCTCCTCTGCCTCTCAGCAGCAGTGCAACACAGTGTCCCACCACACCCTTATCAAAAGGCTTCACAACATTGGAATCCAAGGAGACGCCCTCAAATGGATCTCCTCCTTCCTCACTGGAAGAACTCAGAGAATCCGCCTCCCACCTTTCACCTCTGCACCCAAGAACATCATATGCAACATTCCTCAAGGCTTGTTCCTCAGCCATACACCACCTAAGCCCTAGACAGCAGCTGGCTGGACTACAGAAACACTCTCTGCATAGGAATCACCACATACCTCCTGAAGAGACTGCAGACCATACAGAATTCAGCAGCCAGACTCATCCTCGACCTCCCAAAGCGGACCCACAGCACCCCCCTCCTCAGGAAGCTCCCCTGGCTCCCCATTCCGAAGAGATGACAATTTAAGATGCTAGTTCACACCTACAAAGTCCTTCACAATCAAGAACCAGCATACATCAACCACTGCATGAACTTTCACCAACCCTCCAGACACCTGCACTCCGCCTCCCTCGCGCACGGAAATCCCAGGTATGCTCTGACATTCTTTCATAAAATGTCTAGATTTAGCACTATACATTCATAACCTACGCATAGCTCTTTTTTCTTTTCTTGCATTGACAGAACATCCTTCATTATACCTAATCGCATATACTCACTATCAAAACGTTCACCTTCTACCGTGATGGGTCTTTCAACGTATACCTTGATCATGTTCCTATTTTTCTCTGTATGTTGCTCAGCTAAGTGATGATATAACTGTGCTATTAAATCTATGAGATCTACATATTTAGTAGGGGCATTCACAATTTGTATATATAGTTCTTTCAATTAAATGTATGACCCTTGATAAAAGAGAGTAGCCCCATTCTCCTCTGACCAACCAGTTTTAACTACTAGACGGATGTCTGATAGAATTTCTATGCTTAAAATATTGTGTGGACACAATTTTGTGTCAAACATATTGGGGACCAAAATATAGAGAAGATAAGTGCAAATAGGTTAGTATAGATTTACTATTCTTAACTCCACATCTATGTACCCTGAAGATATATATATATATATATTGTCAAGGTACATATATGTGGACTTGAGTGTAATAAAACTTTGCTTATCAATGGAAACTTACCTTCACAATAACGTCCTCTGTATTTTTGATACAATATCTTGTCCACACAATATTTTTAACTCGTTAGGCCAAAGACCCTACCAGACGATTAGAGGTGTTGACATAATGCTTAGTGCACACAGTTCCTCAGCTGTAACATAACAAATACACATTTGTATGGTGCCTGCATTCCTGACGGTATGTATTCACTTCCCCTCCACTGGCAATAACTTAATACTATATGTGATTCGAGTAATAATAACAGGTTTGTTCAAGCTGAGGATTCACTAGTTCCTTTCAGAGGCAAAAGCAAATAGAGATCATAATCCTGAGAAGGATGACTCCAATGCAACTGAGTTTATAATCCTTGGAAGGAGGACTATTGTACTACCGCACAAACAAAAGTCTAGGGGCCAGATGGAGGTAATTCTAATTTACCGATTCATAAATACCGAATTTTACCGATTCGGTATTTATGAATCGGTAAATTAGAAGGTGGGAGATGTAGGTAAATTTTAATTTTCAATTACCGAATCGGTACATTCGGTATTTACCGATTCGGTAATTACCGAATCGGTATTGCCCATTGATTCCTATGGGCCTTGAAGCCCATAGGAATCAATGGGCAATACCGATTCGGTATTTACCGATTCGGTAAATACCGAATCCTGCAAGGGTGCAGGGGGTGTCACTTTGACACCCTCTAGCACCCCGAATACAGGCACGTGTAACATGTGGCACACATGCATGCCCTAAGGGCATGTCTGTGTGTCACATGGCACAGGTGTGCATGCACAGATGTGCATGCACACCTGAATTCGGTATTTTACCACCCAATTGGATTGGGTGGTAAAATACCGACTCTTAAGGGCCTGTGGCACTCTTAGGAGTGTCACCTACATATGGATTTACCGAATCGGTAAAATTACCGATTCGGTATTTTACAGAATCGGTAAATTTACCGATTCTGTAAAATGATGGCCCCTACATGTCACACACCAAATACCGGTCGGTAACGGCCGAATTCGGCTGTTACCGACCGGTATTTTCTCTCCTACATCTGGCCCTAAATCCTGAAGTGTTATCCAGTTTTCTTCCCTGTAATCAACAAGCACAGTGAGTTCCAATCTCCTGATAAAACGTTCCTGGCTCCGTCAGCTAAAATATCACAATTGCCTAGCAAGGAATTCTCAGAAACATGAGCAAAATAAATACTCAGTGGATCTAAGATGGCGGCCACCATTGAAAGTCTTGTGAGAGTCCTTTGGTTCTATGGGAAATGTAGTTTGTTATGATTCCCGCCCACACACTACATATACTACTAACCTCTTCTACAGCAGAACACCTGAGCAAACTCTGAAGTTTGGAGAAGCACTTGTCAAAGCCCACCAGGCATACAGAGGTAAGCGCGGGCCACGGATCATGACAGGTGCCTCCCATCACCAACTTAATCAGGATGAGCTCCTGACACAGCAGGAGGGTCTCAAAGAGACTAGAGCTACTCTGTATGTGTGCAAGGACACCCTGCAGCCCAGTCCATGATGGCCACACAATCATGACCAGAGGCTGGGAACCCACGCGCAGACCAACAGATTGGCCATCATACAAGTTGCCCAGTCGTGTTATCCCCAAAATATTGAGGTCACTCCCTGGGGATCCAATAAACTTTAAAAAGTAACTGTGGCTTTTTCAGTGAAAAGGAAAACAAAAAAGTGTCGCTCACGTGTCTTCAATGGACAGGAGTGTAAGGAGTCAAAAAACCTTTCATGCAATCACTTATCTACAGGTGGTGCACAGAGAGTCCCACCCGTACCCCGAAATCAGTATGGACATACAATATTTGTTTTTTCACACTACGGGGCATATTATCAAGGGCCATTTTGCCGCTTTTTTGGCTTTAGAAGCCAAAAAAGTGGCGAAAATTACATCACCCTATTTACTAGGCGGCGCTAACATGCATTAGCGCATGTTAGCAGCCGGATTCCTAACGCCTCGCCTCGCACCTCCAATGAGATGCAAAGTAGGCATTCTCAGTGGCAAAGTAGGCATTCCCATGAATATACAACTTGGAAGAGGGCGCCACCACAACAGCGCTGTATTTACAAAGTGCCCTGGACTTGAGGAGTGATATAAAAACTCCTGCTAACCGTGAATATCGCTGATAATACACGTCTGCAAAATTCCCGACTTAGACATGTGCATAAAGGGAGGTGGATTATAATGTTACGCCCACTTCTCCCTATTTACAACATTCTCTTCAGCGCAGTTCTCACATCAATGGTTTTCATGCGATGTTGAAGGAAATCGCCGTATATCGCCGGATGTCACATCGCCTGTTGGCAAATCGTTGCAAATATGCCGCTAACATGGCGATGTGATCCGGCGATAATGAGAAACGTGCTAGACACGTTTAACGATAATTATGGCTCGTTGTTGATAATATGCCCCTACATCTTTATTAATATACACTATTCAGCTAAAAGGCATGTGTACTACGACTGTAAGTATTTTACACAGTGCAGCAATCGTATTTCGTAACATATCCCTTTTACTATCAGTCTATTTAAGTTTTAGCTAGCTGTCTATCAGCGTAGCCGCACAAGTTTTTTTTAATAATAGGCCAAGTCAAGTAATGTATCCCCTCAAAAGACATTGGGCAGGATTACAAGAAAGTGCCGCAGCGCAGCACCGCAAGCCCTTTGGCTGTGCCACACTGCGACACTTTCAGAGCACAGGAATGCAGCGACATATCTACAAGGATATGTCGCATTCCTGTGATCGCCTCAGCGCTGGCGCCAAAATAGCTGCCATGTGCCGGCGCAGGCACCCTTGCACCATGGTGCACGGATGCCTGCGCCAGGGGGAGAATGCTTTTTGGGAAGGAATGGGCCCCTTCCTGCACAAAAGCAATCACTGTAGGCATTTTCCTCTTTCAATGCGTGCTGTAGAATGCAGCACGCATTGAAAGAGGAAAAAACAAGGAGAAATGAAAAAATTGTATCGTTTCGCTTGGCTACCGCAGCAAACTGACACATTTCCAGGTTCATGATTTCTCGTAAATCTGGAAATGCATCAGTGGACATGGGTGGTGCGTGGGAACACCCACAGCAACACCCATGTCCCGTCCCTAACACGCAAAGTGCTGCGTGAACAGGGGCGATATTTACAAGCACAGGTTAAGTCACACGGGGTGACTTTACCTTTGCTTGTAAATATCCCTTAGCAGGCTGCGCCACCGGTGCGCCACGCAACGTGATGAACCGGCGGCGCATGGGGCTAGTAAAACTGCCCCAGAGTGCTTTCAGGCCTAAAGTGGGAGCTCTGTTTTTCAACATCCTTCCAGCAACGGTCGTACATTCATTGTAAAGCATGTTATCTATGAAGTTAGTAAGGTTTGGCCCAATCTATTTTAATATTTTTTAAAACATAAATAAAATGTTTAAACTTTTAATTAAAAAGAAAAGTGATTGAAATTAATGAAACAAATCAGTTTTAATAAACTTTGCTAAATATTAATTACTATAAAAAATGATAGTGAGGGTGGGATTTTTATTTAATAATTTTAAGTAATACCTATAAATGTAACTAATATATATTTTTAGTTCTATGATAGAAATAATAATGTAAAGTAAATTAAAATGTTTGTTTCACATTGACATTTTTTGTAATTATTAAACTTTATTACTGTTTTATTACACTTTACCATAAGTAGAGCACTGCCCTGGCGGTGCCACCATGTGAAAAGTTACTAGTAGCTCCTTTACACTCATAAATCCTGTTCAGGCACAGGTGGAGACATATAAATCTGCTCTTACTAGTATATTTTACACTCAGAAATGGTGAATAGCAAACAAGTGTAAAGTTACTACTTAGTGCAGGGATACGAGATCCTTTTCTGCTTGTCATTCCCTCCTCCGAGCTGAGTAATTGGTCCAATACCGATATGTAGATTGCAAATGTCAGCTGGGTCAGTTGTGCAGGCCAGGGCAGTGCGGGTTGGGTCGGTGGTAGATAGCAGACTCAGGAAGTTATATTATGCTGCTATTTATGTTCAGTGCACTCTCTTGAGCATTTTCTTTTAAGAGTTAGGGCATGCTCAGCACTGGGGACCATGAGTCTCCTTTACAAATGTCTTCCCTGGAGCTTACCATCATCTTAACTGAGGCCTGTGGATGTGCTGAGAGTTGTAAACCAGCTTTAGAGATGCAGGTGTAAGCCCGCTGCTTCTGTAGACCAGTCTGGCAGTGATGAGGAAGATATGCAAATAAAATGCAGATCTCCTGAGACCATTGCATCTCTGGAGAGCTTTCTGCAGATCAGATTTCAGAAGCAAAGTCCAATTTGTCTGTTCCTCCCATTTGCAGAAGATCATCTGAGGGTTACACGAGGACACACACAATATGCAAATACAAAGCAGAGGAGAATTCTTTTTAATTCATTCATATATTAAAAACTGTTTCAGGAAACATTATTAATATGAGGTTCCAAAGAGAGGCGAACATCAATCATAGTGCCAGGTTTCCTAATCACGGGCACAGGACTTGGACAAGTTCCATGAACACTGTCCAGATGCTGCTGTGCCAGAGTGGAGAAGAAATTTCAGTGTAGAAATAGTCATACTAGCTAGGATTCAAATTTAGAAAGCTGTCTGACAATTTGCACTTTATCACAAAGAGGCAGGATCTAATGTGTGCCGGTGATGCTCCCAGACCCTGCCACAAATGGAGGAGGAGAGAGTGCTTGGGGACCAGCGATACCACTGGTTTAGAGACAGATTCAAGGGAAGAGTTTTGTTATGGAGGAATACGTTTCCAGACCTGTGCTTTGTATGTCAAGCCTTGAGAGAGGGAAGCCAAGGGTAAAGGGGTTGGTCAGCGGCAGAGTGATGTAACATAGTCTGAGCTCTTATATCAACACCACACATCCCAACTCTCAACTTGTTCAACATTGATACACTCTCTAACTTAATACCTGTCAGTCTTAGGGTGGTATTCCCCCAAACATTTTGCCTCATTCCTCCTTTCTTTTGGTGACTTTGTTTTTATTGGCCGTAGGACTCTGCGCACTTTACAACTGGTAACCAGTTCTAAAGTGCTTATGCTCTCTCCTTTAAACATAGTAAAATTGTCTTAGACCCATTTAGCACATTTAACTTACTTGTTAGTCCCAAATAGATTGCTACTGCATGTTGCCAGGGCTTGTGAATTAAATACCACTAGTGGGCCTGCAGCACTGATTGCACCTCCCACTTAACTAGCTTTTTCGAACATGTCTCAGGCCTGCAATTGCAACCTGTGTATGCAGTTTTAAACTGCCATTTCAATCTGACAAAATAATACTTTGGCGAGGCCTAAAATTTACATTTTAATTCCCCTAGTGTAGGCCATAATTTGCCCATAGGGCAGGATGCAGTGCTTATTATATTGGATTTAATAAGGTGGACATGCACTTTTAACTTTTACATTTCCTGGTAGCGAAAAACTCCTAAATTAATGTTTCACTACTGCAGGGCCTAACTCTCACATAGGATAACACTGGGTTTCCTTATTACATTTAATAAGTGCTAACTTTCATTTGGGAGCAGGTTGTCTGTTCAAGTTTCCTGTCTAAAGAATTGCAATTGAAAGCCTTCTTTAATGGTAAAGTCAGGTTTTTGATTACAATTCTGAACATGCCACTTGTAGAAAGTTCTACACATAAAGATGATAGATGAAATGTTGAACATTGTCAAACATTCTTCCCTTCCCCAGTCACAGATCAGGGTTTAATCCATCATTATTTTACTTGCCAAACCATTCCAGTTTGGACCCAGCCATATGCAGATCAGCCATGACCCTGTTCCCCATGGAAAAAGTCCAGCCTGAACTGCCAGACCAGGTCCTCCCTGGACTGGAAAACAAGCATTCCGGGACCAGTTTCAGGGCATTACCCCTCTTCAGCCAGACTAGCTTGAAACAGGCGGCCTAGTGAGCGTGGGACGCACGTCTGGGAATATCATTCCCACCTAGGGTGAAAATGCAACACAAAAAGATGATGGACGGAATGTTGAACATTGTCAAACGTTCACCCTCAGTCACAGATTTGGGTCTTATCCATCGTAATTTTGCTTGCAATGCCATTCCAGTTTAGACCCAGCCATATGCAATTCAGGCTTTATCCTCTTCCCTATGGGAACATTCCAGCCTGAACTGTGTATGGGTGGGTCTGACCTGGGGTGGTGAATTGAGCAAAAGAATGATGATGGATTGAACCCATATCTAATAGTGACGGTGAGTGTCTAAAACATTTCAGTGCTCTCTCCATCATCTCCTTCTGTTTGCTTTGTTAGCCCTAAGTTGGCAGAGTATGCCGAGACGTTATTCCCTTGCTCACTTTGCCACTGGATTCAAGCTAGCCTGGCAGATGAAAGGTGTTACCCAGAAACCGGTCCCAGGATGCTTGTTTCCAGTCCAGGGAGTACCTGGCTTGGCAATTCGGGTTGGACTGTTCCCATGAGTAACAGGGTCAAGACTGATTTGCATATGGCTGGGTCTGAACTGGGGTGGCGCAGTGAGCAGAAAAATTCTGATGGATTATACCCAGATTGAATAGTGACTAGGAATGAGTGTCTGAAATGTTTCAGCGCTCCGTCTATCATCTTATTGTGTTTATTTTTAGAAAGTTGGCATTATCGTGTCCAAAACATTTGGTGCATGCAGCCTGTCCCTGGGTTGCATGACTAGGTGTAGCTAGCAATTGGTCTTTGTATATTTCTCCCAGACAGTGAGACACAGGGAAGATAGTTGTTGGCAGGATGGAGCATTCTGACTTAAAAAGGGGGCGGAGCTATCACCTACCACACTTGCACATCACAAAAGTACTGCTTGAATGCTTTCACAAAGGGTTGCACCCTAGTCTTTTGTGACCCCCAGACAAGCTGAGGCCACGGCAGGAATGCAGGAAATTCTAAACACCTCTTGGGGGTGGAAACATCTAGAACCTTTTTCTACTTCAAAGTGGGCACCAGGTATAAATAATGGTCCCTCAGACCGAACTATTCCATACATTCCTAGAACTGAGAGTAATAAAGAAGAAGCATTTATGTACTGCTTTGCTGCCAGAAGGACTGCCACTATGCTGCCCTGCTTGTACAGAAGGATGGTTGGACCTGCACCCTTCATCCCAGGCTTAAGTGACCCCAAAGGTCAGCCAGCTGACCTCCTGCTTTGAGTTACAGGGACGCAACAATCTCCAGAAGCCTCCCTGCTATTTCCCAGCTGACCTGCTGCCTGTACCTGCAACTGAACCTGCCTGATCTCTGCTGGCTTCTACTGGATTGAGTTCCTGACCCCTACGTTGTCTCCTGAGGCCCTGGCCCCTTGGTGTGCTCTCAGTTAGGCTCTCCTGAAGTTTTGTGTTCCTCCCAGAATAGGCCAGTTTGGCGAAGATCCTTCCACCTGCGCCATCCGCCAAGGCGAAGTTCAGGTGAACCCCACTTTTCGTTTCACATCAACCGCCAATGATACCTGGTAACACAAGAGCTGCACCTCACGCTAGAGCATTGACAGCTCGCGGTGACCCCCAATAAGAAGCTCCTGCAATGACCGTCTGTGATGCCCATCATGATCTCCATGCTACAGCGAAGGCCGTCTGCAACACCCAGCCTGCTCTTCACACTACATTGACTGCCATCTGCGACTTTCTTCCGGCTCGTCGCTGCCCCTTTCACAGTGAACGTAACTCTTTGCACTTGACTTTGAAGCTAACTTTTTCAGCAGGACTAACCTGGTCCCTGTACCCGGCACTTGCTCCAGTGCGGTCAGCCTGAACTTGTGACTTTCACCTGGTCTCGCAGGTCCAGCTAGCTGTGAGTGGCACGTTGTGCTTTTAGGCACTTTACTTACCTGAAATCTTTAAAATTGCATATCTCCGGTTGACTGATTGGAGTTTTGTCATTTTTGTGTCAAAAAATGTATTACATAGTACTCTATTTTTCTGTATCGGTGTGTGATTTTGTTTTGTGTTGTGTTTTCACTTTATTATCGTTTGAAGTGTTGCATAAATATTTCGTACATTGCCTCTAAGTTCATTCTGACCGCTTTGTGCCGAGGTACCAGAGGGCTAACCACAGATTAATTTGAGATTTTCTTGTGACTTCACCCTGACCAAAATTGTGGCTGCTGCTTGAGTAGGGTTTCACTCCTATTTAACCCAATTTCTAACAAAGCTCAGGCCCTCTCTAAAATGACAGACTCCATATCTCACCTTCACTGATCCTAATCCACTGACTCTCAACCCAGCAAGGAAACAGTGGATCAAACTCAATGCCTTATGCGTTGGGAATATAACCCTTCCAAAATGGCGGTCCAAATAGGAAGTCGACCCAAAAAAGACTTTCTGTTCAAACGAAGACTCATACATAATTTGGGGGCAGAAATCTACGCCCTGTGGAACTCACTTTCTCCACCGCTTCACCCTAAATCAGACAGTATGAAACATATTTACTTTCTTACGTGCTCTTGTGAGGCTGCCTCACAGCTCATGGAGTAGATATCCACCGGATCAGGCAGTCTCCGAGCTGCAATGATGCTACCACTCCACAAAGCACATAGAAACCGCCTCAACAGAGCATAAGCAATGTAGAAAAAAATAACCGAATACAATGAAAAATATGTCTCAGGAGTATGAAAACTGGTAACATTGTGTTACCGCTGCCAGTTTTAAATCATGTAGCTCACCTGCAGCAGGTGATAGACCACTATTATCAATATCAGGAAGACCTCACAAAATAAAGCAAGCATTGTCTTGAATTATATGTGAGGGGTGTGTGAATAGGAAGTAGGGAGTTGCACTGCAGCTAGTATGTATTGTAATTGTAATTGTATTTATGTAGCGCTTGCTATCCTGATGAGGCATCAACGCGCTTTTCGGTGAGTAGCACACTATTCCAGAACCCAAACAGGATTAGTGGTGGATCAGTATAGGGAAATCTGAGTTAATTTGAGCAGTGGATATGTGAGTCTGTTAGTTGGATTGAAAAAGGATATTGGAGGGATGGAAGAGGGAAGAGTCTAGAACAGTGATACTCAAAGTTCGGCCCAGGGACCTAATGTGACCCTCCTGAACTTTACATGCAGCCCCCTGGTAGACTCCAGCACACTCAGAAGTAACATTCACAGAGACGTTCCAGATCTGTTAGAGCGATGTGTTTTTGCTGTGCACGGCTTGGGTACCAAACTATATCCCCTTGACCTTAGCGATATTAAGATGAAGGGGTAGGACAGACTGGTCCTCACTCCTGTATGTAATCAGTATTGTGTCCCTGAAACTTAGACCTCGCTTGGCTTGCGTCACGTCTGGATGGTAGATGTGGTTCTTCCTCTTATAAGGCATGGATATTTATGTGCCATTATTACTTTTGAAAGACGTTTTTCCCTAACAAAGGCCATGATGAATTAAGTGTGATCTATTTGGCCCTGATGAAGCCCTTTTGAGGGTGAAACGCGTTGGTTCCACTGTTTTTTCTGACTTCATACAATAAAGAAGCACACATCTTCAACACTGAAGGCTCAAGAAAAACGGTTTCTCTTATTGTCTTGTTGCTATTGTTTCCTCTCTGTCTATGAGTTGTTTGTCGTATGGTGTGGTCTCTGAGCAGCGGACCATTGAGGTGGGCAACATTATCAAGTATTATTTGATCGTCCTTTTGTGTGGCGAATTGGGCAGTGTGGCTTTAATTTCCTTGGCTGCTTGATGCAATTTGAATTTAGAAATGTTAAATAGAAGGGCAAGCATTTATTTATAGATTCACTGAAGTAAAAGAAAAGAAGATGTCCTGCTTTGCTTAACTTAAGGAACGCCTTCATTTTTTAAGACATCTTTCAGCAAACGTGTAAAAATATGATAACGTTTCTTCAAAATCCAAAAAGTGCATTGCCTTAACATGGAGAACCTTTCCACATTACATTAGATTATATCTGTGCACTGAGAAATAGTTTTTTTTAAAGTGATAATTTTAAAACATTATTTTAGATACATTAATGCTCCCCCTAAACCTCACCCTGAAAACAATGCCAATAATGAACTAAGAGGTGAGTCAGGTGTTTTGGGCATACTTTGGGCGCCCTGGGTTGCTGTTACTCTTGACGTCGTGTTAGGCTCTGTCTGTAGCTTTTCAGTGGGATGAACCAGCAAGGTCCATCCAATCAGTGAGTCAATGTCAGCAGCTGGCCTCTAGATGTTGAGTAGGTCCTTTGGAAAAGGGTTGACAATGGTCTGACATGGTGGGGCAGACTGGCCGTTGATGATGTATGCCACAGCTAAGTTGGTGAGGTCTTTTCGTCCATAAACACTTGGGTATCTGTTAATTTTCTGGTCCTTATGTTCATGAGTTGAGTAATACCCGATGGAGTGAAGGTGAGCCACTTCACACTGCCCTACCTTTTTGTGAGGTTAGCGTGATATGTGGAGGCTGTAGGGAAAGGATTTTGTCCTCTACCTCTCTAGTGTGTGGTCATAGGAGGGCGGGGGGGACCTTGACCAATAGGGCTAAAGCTACCTTCTGACGCTATGACCACTTCCTGTGAAGTGTGGCATATTTGTGACCCAATTTGCACTATTCTCCCAAAAATCATAAAGGAAAAAAAATCACATTTTTGCGTGTGTCTGTTTAACCCATCCTAAATGTGTGGCTAACAACTGACAATATGTCATGATCAGAAATAAGATGACCATTTCATGTGTATTCCCATAGACAAATCTGCTAAACAAGGAAATGAAGCCTTGATTTTACAGGACTACGAGTACCATGATCCTTTGCCCTACTTGGCTGGGCTCTCCTGTATTTAAAGTAGCCACACCCAATTACCAACACTTACTTTTCGAATTCTGCCTCCCTGGTAGGTGAGGAGGAGAGCTCTCTCTCTCTGACTTGTAGTTGTCATAACCAAGAATCCAAGTTACTGAATTCGTAGACCTAGCTCAAGTTGTGGCAACTGACCTGTGTGGTTGGTGGTGCCTGCCAAGAAAGAAACATTTCTTTCTAGTGTCCCCTCACTCACCGGAGTTCCCTCACGGTGACATGCTTCATCATTGGGGCCCTCCCAATTCTCCACGAAAAGGGGCGTGCTACGACTCACGAACTACGCAGGAGCACTTTTGCGTGAAAAGACTATGTGTGGTGCAAAAATTATGGAGTGGGTGCAAGTGGATTAAGAATACCGTGATTAGTGGGCCTCAAACATCTTTATTTTGCTCCTAGTCAGGTATGTTAAAAATGGGGTGAAATCACTAATAACCAACCTATAATGGGGATTGGTCCAGTGATGGTCGACATGTTTCATGCTACCCCTAGCATTTCTTCAGGACCATGTAGGGACCAGCCCTACATATGCCACTCCTGGGTCTATTATTTAGACTGTGATAATAGAAATTAAATACAAAAAATATGGCATGCGTTCATAATAGAATACAGACGTTTTTTGGTTTTTTCCAAAAACTGTGAATAAAAAGAACAACATTAGTAGCGTTTTTTAGCTCCCTTATGAGGAGAACCACATCGTGTCTTCTCATGACGCACGCCTCATGTGCTATGGTGAAGGTTTGCACCATAGTGGTGCGTGCAGGCTCTCATAATGCACAATACTCAGTGGTATTTTACAAAACAAGTGGTTTGTGAATTCACACACATAAACAAGACAGGACTTAATGTGACCAGGACGATAGACACACATAACACAAAAAGATAAGAACAGTTTTAGCCAGAAAGTGAATATTTCATAATAGTTACTTGATGCTGTGCTCAATGGCACTTCATGGTCTCATTGGGGGTTCGTTTTCGCCACATGGACTCAATGCTGGTTATCCCAATAAAAGGTTAATGGGACAGGTAAAGAGAGATTTTGGTAAGTATTCGTAGTATTAGGTCACGTCTAAGCAAACCATCGTTTGTATAATGGCTTGATTCTATCTAACGTTGTACTTACTTCCTTCTTGGAGAAAACACGAGGTTAATACCTACAGGCAGCTCCCCTCAGGACTGCATCTTACCCGGTGACCGGCGCTCGCGTTCTTAAGTATGAAGCGAGCTTCCGGGTTTAGCACAACGGGCCACTAGACCGCAAAATGATGGCGGCCATCTTAGGTGTATAGCGGTCGGCTCCAGGACTAGGAGGTTCGAGACTGCTGTTAAGCAGCATCGTTCAGCAATCGGGATTGAATGGAAATATTTATATATATCTGCTCTTTCATTAGATGAATATATTTGGATTTAAATACTTTCCGATTTTTTTTTTGAAATTACTGAAGCTCATTGTACTTAACCTATGTGAGGTTATCACTGTGGCTGGATGGCCTGATGTTGTGTGATTCATAGGCATATTATCAAGAGCAGCGATACTGCTAGGTCACATATGGGCTTTCCATCAGTCAGTAGGTATGATTAATCATTTTAACCCAATAGTGGTGGATGATTTTATTCACAGTAGTGCCCATTCAGACTGATACTAGGTAGTTACTAAGTATGGGGTAATAGGAAAACTAATAGAAGTACTTAAGAATTGTTTACAAACAAAGGGGGAAATATGATCTCCTATCATCATTATACGTATCACGTTTAATGGGCGATGTTGAATAAATGTACTTGTTTGATGCCAAGGCAATCGTCATTGGGTGAACTTAATGACCAGGCTGAATATTATGTTCTTACAGTGATACTCATAGTGATGTTTATTCGCTGGTTAACCTGTCTTTAGTTGTAATTGGGGACATTTTTTATCTTACTGAAGAGTTCATTATTAATGTGTAAAGGCGCCCCATGGTATATCATCGTTCAATCCACTGGTGTCTGTACGTAATTTGAACACCCATCTTTGTTCACGTTCGTGTAGGACTCTTTCTTGATTGTCCCTGGTTTTTACAATCTCTAGAACCACCCAGGTCATGTCATTGGGTGTGTGATTCTTCTCCAAAAAATGGCTAGTCATTCGGGTGGTGGCCCGTTTACACCGGATGTTACTCCTGTGTTCAACAATTCTTGTGCTGACTTTTCTTGTTGTCATCCCCACATAATGTAGGTTGCACACACACGTTATCAGGTACACTACACCACTTGTGTTGCAGTTGGACATTTGTTTCAAATGCCACTCAGTGTTGTCATTGAAGGTGATGGTCTTAGTAGTAGATGTTAAATGACACACACTACAGTTGTTACACGGGTAGTGTCCCGCTGGTAGCGGTTGGAGTCTGTTTGTAGATGTTATTGATTTAGGGCGAGTGTGGACTAGATGGTCTCTCAGATTTTTTCCCCGGCGGTGGCTAAACATTGGTATCGGTATAGTCAAATTGCCACTGTTGACAATTGGCCAGTGTTTTTTCACAATTCTCGTGATCTGGTCTGACACCTTGTTAAATGTTGTGATGCAGATGGGTCTTTTGGTATCTGCCACAGCTCTTTCTTTTGGCTCCAGAAGGGCATCCCTGTGGTTGTTACCCGCCCTTTTCTTGGCGTTGTTGATAAGTTTAGTTGGATCATGTCTTTCTTTCAGTTTGATACTCAGGTCTTCTGCTTGCTTGAGATAGTCATTCTTTTCCGAGCAATTCCTCCTGAGCCTTAGGAATTGTACAAAGGGCATGTTCTGTTTCAAATGCCTCGGGTGGAAGCTTTCATAAGTTAGTAAGCAGTTTCTCGCTGTGGGCTTAAAATGCGTGGTTGTTGTTAATTTGCCACCGCTCGCCTGTATGTTGAGATCCAAAAAGACCAGGTTAGACCTACTCATGGTGCTGGTGAACTTTAGAAATCTGTCTTGTTGATTTAGCCACTCAAAAAACTGTGATGCCTCATTTTCATTTCCAGTCCATATGACTAGGACATCATTAATATAACGTTTCCACACGTTAATATGGTGTCTGTAAGGGTTGTTGTCATTCACGTTCTTAGTTTTCTCGATATGGTGTACATACAGACCCGCTATGCTCGGCGCGAAAGTGCTTCCCATACTTGTCCCGTGTCTTTGATTGTACAGGGCCTCTTCAAACCTGAAGAAATTTTCAGTCAATGCCAAACGGCAACACTCTAAAACCACATGTCTCGGGGTTTTGAAAGTCCATTCCGAATCAAAGAGCACCTCTTCTAGAATGTCCAGTGTGTCTTTGTGTGGCAAGCTCGTATATAGACTCTCTACATCGAGACTGATAAGAATGTTCGAGACAGGGTCAAAGTTGAGTTCTTTAAGTAAACACAGGACATCCTTGGAGTCTCTCAGGTATGTATTAGTTTTTTGTACCAGTGGTCTTAGATAAGCATCAGCATATTTTGAAAGGGGTTCAAGGATGGAACCTATACCTGAAACTATAGGTCTCCCTGGTGGTTTTACCAATTGTTTATGAATTTTAGGGATTGTGTAGAAATATGGGATGACCGGTTTTTTATTTTCCAGGAATTCAGTCTCCTTGCTCATCCAATCATTCGCTAATGATTCTTCTATCAGATAAGCAATTGATATTCTCAGGCGTTCAGTTGGATCATCCTTTATGATGGTGTAATTCCTAGTGTCCGATAGGAGTCGTAGACATTCTTGTCTATAGTCTGTAGCGTCCTGTAGAACAATTGCCCCACCTTTGTCTGCCGGTTTTATTGTTAGGCGATTATTCTTGGATAGTTCCTGTATTGCTTGGAATTCCAAGTTACTGGTGTTTTGAAACACCTTCGTTGCACGTGGATCAAGGTCTTTTACTTCCTTCATAATGGCTTTTTCGAAAGCCAAGATTTCTACTGGTAGACTACCAGGGGGTGGCACAAAAGATGATTTCTTTTTCAGACCAGTGTCAGATTCAGAGTGATTGTTGTTATCTTTATCCTGAAAGAAAACCTGTAGCTTCAATTTCCGCAGGAATTCTTTCAGTTCACAGCAAAGTTTGAATTTATCTGTGTATGGCGTAGGCACAAAACCAAGTCCTTTGTTAAGAACCTGTTCTTGAGTTGGTGCCAATTCAACGCTCGATAGATTGACTACCAAATTTACAGGCCGCTCGTCGTCGCCTCTGGTGGCCCCTTGCTGCGCGTATGGCGTGTCTCTGTGGCTTGCCCCCTCCTAAACAAGGAAGGGTTAGGAGGGGGCAAACCGAACCAACGGGCAAAAAACAAAACAGGGCAACAAATCCAATGGGCTCGACCAGTAGCCACAGAGACACGCCATACGTGCAGCAAGGGGCCACCAGAGGCGACGACGAGCGGCCTGTAAATTTGGTAGTCAATATATCGAGCGTTGAATTGACACCAACTCAAGAACAGGTTCTTAACAAAGGACTTGGTTTTGTGCCTACGCCCTACACAGATAAATTCAAACTTTGCTGTGAACTGAAAGAATTCCTGCGGAAATTGAAGCTACAGGTTTTCTTTCAGGATAAAGATAACAACAATCACTCTGAATCTGACACTGGTCTGAAAAAGAAATCATCTTTTGTGCCACCCCCTGTTAGTCTACCAGTAGAAATCTTGGCTTTCGAAAAAGCCATTATGAAGGAAGTAAAAGACCTTGATCCACGTGCAACGAAGGTGTTTCAAAACACCAGTAACTTGGAATTCCAAGCAATACAGGAACTATCCAAGAATAATCGCCTAACAATAAAACCGGCAGACAAAGGTGGGGCAATTGTTCTACAGGACGCTACAGACTATAGACAAGAATGTCTACGACTCCTATCGGACACTAGGAATTACACCATCATAAAGGATGATCCAACTGAACGCCTGAGAATATCAATTGCTTATCTGATAGAAGAATCATTAGCGAATGATTGGATGAGCAAGAAGGAGACTGAATTCCTGGAAAATAAAAAAACGGTCATCCCATATTTCTACACAATCCCTAAAATTCATAAACAGTTGGTAAAACCACCAGGGAGACCTATAGTTTCAGGTATAGGTTCCATCCTTGAACCCCTTTCAAAATATGCTGATGCTTATCTAAGACCACTGGTACAAAAAACTAATACATACCTGAGAGACACCAAGGATGTCCTGTGTTTACTTAAAGAACTCAACTTTGACCCTGTCTCGAACATTCTTATCAGTCTCGATGTAGAGAGTCGATATATACGAGCTTGCCACACAAAGACACACTGGACATTCTAGAAGAGGTGCTCTTTGATTCGGAATGGACTTTCAAAACCCCGAGACATGTGGTTTTAGAGTGTTGCCGTTTGGCATTGACTGAAAATTTCTTCAGGTTTGAAGAGACCCTGTACAATCAAAGACACGGGACAAGTATGGGAAGCACTTTCGCGCCGAGCATAGCGGGTCTGTATGTACACCATCGCGAGAAAACTAAGATCTTGAATGACAACAACCCTTACAGACACCATATTAACGTGTGGAAATGTTATATTGATGATGTCCTAGTCATATGGACTGGAAATGAAAATGAGGCATCACAGTTTTTTGAGTGGCTAAATCAACAAGACAGATTTCTAAAGTTCACCAGCACCATGAGTAGGTCTAACCTGGTCTTTTTGGATCTCAACATACAGGCGAGCGGTGGTAAATTAACAACAACCACGCATTTTAAGCCCACAGCGAGAAACTGCTTACTAACTTATGAAAGCTTCCACCCGAGGCATTTGAAACAGAACCTGCCCTTTGGACAATTCCTAAGGCTCAGGAGGAATTGCTCGGAAAAGAATGACTATCTCAAGCAAGCAGAAGACCTGAGTATCAAACTGAAAGAAAGACATTATCCAACTAAACTTATCAACAACGCCAAGAAAAGGGCGGGTAACAACCACAGGGATGCCCTTCTGGAGCCAAAAGAAAGAGCTGTGGCAGATACCAAAAGACCCATCTGCATCACAACATTTAACAAGGTGTCAGACCACATCACGAGAATTGTGAAAAAACACTGGCCAATTGTCAACAGTGGCAATTTGACTATACCGATACCAATGTTTAGCCACCGCCGGGGAAAAAATCTGAGAGACCATCTAGTCCACACTCGCCCTAAATCAATAACATCTACAAACAGACTCCAACCGCTACCAGCGGGACACTACCCGTGTAACAACTGTAGTGTGTGTCATTTAACATCTACTACTAAGACCATCACCTTCAATGACAACACTGAGTGGCATTTGAAACAAATGTCCAATTGCAACACAAGTGGTGTAGTGTACCTGATAACGTGTGTGTGCAACCTACATTATGTGGGGATGACAACAAGAAAAGTCAGCACAAGAATTGTTGAACACAGGAGTAACATCCGGTGTAAACGGGCCACCACCCGAATGACTAGCCATTTTTTGGAGAAGAATCACACACCCAATGACATGACCTGGGTGGTTCTAGAGATTGTAAAAACCAGGGACAATCAAGAAAGAGTCCTACACGAACGTGAACAAAGATGGGTGTTCAAATTACGTACAGACACCAGTGGATTGAACGATGATATACCATGGGGCGCCTTTACACATTAATAATGAACTCTTCAGTAAGATAAAAAATGTCCCCAATTACAACTAAAGACAGGTTAACCAGCGAATAAACATCACTATGAGTATCACTGTAAGAACATAATATTCAGCCTGGTCATTAAGTTCACCCAATGACGATTGCCTTGGCATCAAACAAGTACATTTATTCAACATCGCCCATTAAACGTGATACGTATAAGGATGATAGGAGATCATATTTCCCCCTTTGTTTGTAAACAATTCTTAAGTACTTCTATTAGTTTTCCTATTACCCCATACTTAGTAACTACCTAGTATCAGTCTGAATGGGCACTACTGTGAATAAAATCATCCACCACTATTGGGTTAAAATGATTAATCATACCTACTGACTGATGGAAAGCCCATATGTGACCTAGCAGTATCGCTGCTCTTGATAATATGCCTATGAATCACACAACATCAGGCCATCCAGCCACAGTGATAACCTCACATAGGTTAAGTACAATGAGCTTCAGTAATTTAAAAAAAAAATTCGGAAAGTATTTAAATCCAAATATATTCATCTAATGAAAGAGCAGATATATATAAATATTTCCATTCAATCCCGATTGCTGAACGATGCTGCTTAACAGCAGTCTCGAACCTCCTAGTCCTGGAGCCGACCGCTATACACCTAAGATGGCCGCCATCATTTTGCGGTCTAGTGGCCCGTTGTGCCAAACCCGGAAGCTCGCTTCATACTTAAGAACGCGAGCGCCGGTCACCGGGTAAGATGCGGTCCTGAGGGGAGCTGCCTGTAGGTATTAACCTCGCGTTTTCTCCAAGAAGGAAGTAAGTACAACGTTAGATAGAATCAAGCCATTATACAAACAATGGTTTGCTTAGACGTGACCTAATACTACGAATACTTACCAAAATCTCTCTTTACCTGTCCCATTAACCTTTTATTGGGATAACCAGCATTGAGTCCATGTGGCGAAAACGAACCCCCAATGAGACCATGAAGTGCCATTGAGCACAGCATCAAGTAACTATTATGAAATATTCACTTTCTGGCTAAAACTGTTCCTATCTTTTTGTGTTATGTGTGTCTATCGTCCTGGTCACATTAAGTCCTGTCTTGTTTATGTGTGTGAATTCACAAACCACTTGTTTTGTAAAATACCACTGAGTATTGTACATGATGAGAGCCTGCACGCACCACTATGGTGCAAACCTTCACCATAGCACATGAGGCGTGCGTCATGAGAAGACACGATGTGGTTCTCCTCATAAGGGAGCTAAAAAACGCTACTAATGTTGTTCTTTTTATTCACAGTTTTTGGAAAAAAACAAAAAACGTATGTATTCTATTATGAACGCATGCCATATTTTTTGTATTTAATTTCTATTATCACAGTCTAAATAATAGACCCAGGAGTGGCATATGTAGGGCTGGTCCCTACATGGTCCTGAAGAAATGCTAGGGGCAGCATGAAACATGTCGACCATCACTGGACCAATCCCCATTATAGGTTGGTTATTAGTGATTTCACCCCATTTTTAACATACCTGACTAGGAGCAAAATAAAGTTGTTTGAGGCCCACTAATCACGGTATTCTTAATCCACTTGCACCCACTCCATCATTTTTGCACCACACATAGTCTTTTCACGCAAAAGTGCTCCTGCGTAGTTCGTGAGTCGTAGCACGCCCCTTTTCGTAGAGAATTGAGAGGGCCCCAATGATGAAGCATGTCACCGTGAGGGAACTCCGGTGAGTGAGGGGACACTAGAAAGAAATTTTTCTTTCTTGGCAGGCACCACCGACCACACAGGTCAGTTGCCACAACTTGAGCTAGGTCTACGAATTCAGTAACTTGGATTCTTGGTTATACAGTTTGCTTTGGAGGACAACCTAGTCTTCTATCCCTCCTTCTCCCCTAGTATTTTGCTTTTGTAGTTGTCATATTCATGGAACCTTGGAAGGAGAGTTTGTATTGTAAGCTTGCAGCATTCAGAATCTTTATCTGCCAAGTGAAGAAGGCCTCTGTTACACCTTAGTGAGGTGCTGTAAGCAACTCTGTAGGAGCGTGTTCCTTTTGGAAAAAATATCAAAGTTTCGTCTTAGCAATATCTGTTTCACTTTTCAGTTTAAGTACTTCAGGAACATTTGTCTCTCTTGGCAGTAAACAACTTTGTACAAACAATTAACTCTTCCAAGAAAAATAAGGCTCACTTTGTTATCAAGAAGCTCGAGGAAAGAGCTTTCCGCTTATTTGGAAGTGAACGCTTTTAATTGCATTCAGTTTCAAAAGATAAAAGACAATTTCTTGCAAATTAACTCTCCCCAGAAAAAGTAAGATTTACCGTGTTTATCAAGAAGCTCCAAGAATGTGGATTTCTTATGTTCTACAGTGAACCCTGTTACCTGCTTTCAGTTTCAAATGTTTAGAAAGATTTTTTTGCAACATAAATTTACTCTTTCAAGAAAAATAAGTATTGCTTATACAGAAGCTCCTGGAAAGTGCAAGGATTATTTTTTCAGCTGATGTGTTCTCTGTAATTTATTCAATTTCATTGGTACATACGAACTCAGATCAAGGAATCATTGTCATTACTGAACAAGAGCTGAGAAAAGCACAATCCAGGCAAACTATAACAGTATTGATGAAACATCAAGCACTGAGGCAGAGTGCAGTTGTTTGCAGTTTCAAAGACACAATGGGTCTCATTCATGAGGCCGTGCGTCACTTTTAGGCTGCTGGTGCCTCACTTTTTGTGACGCACCAGCAGCGTAAAAAATGTGCCTATTTGCACCAAATTTACAAAGTGACGCATCTATGTAGATGCGTCAATTTGTAAACCCCTGCGCTACATTATACCTGCGCCAGGTATAATGTATGCAAGGGGAGCGTTTTGACGCAAGAAAAGGTAATAGAAGTGGCGCAGTGAAATCTACAAGATTTCACTGCGCCACTTCTAGGACGCAAATGCGTCAATTTCTTACGCCTGCCTCACAACAGGCGTACGACTGACGCAGGCCCTTTCATATGGGGCTTGCCCCATGTTAAAGGATGCATTGCTGGAGTTGCGTCACTTTTGTGACACACTCTAGCAATGCGTCACTTTTGCGCCATGCAGATACGTCAGAAATACTGACGTATCTGTAACTCCTTCGCAATGATGCGTCATATTGTAAATATGACGCATCATTGGTGTCGCAAGGAGGGCGCAATGAAAAGTGACGCATTGCTGTTTTGACGCAGCGATGCGTCACTTTTCATAAATGAGGCCCTATGTATCCAACCACTGATGTAAGCACAGTCCTAAGAGGAATTCATGGCATAACTATTTCATAACGTGGAGGAAAGCTCACAAAATTGTGAGAAGATAATCATAAGACATTATCATAGCTAGAAGGTACAAGCTATATGTTATTTCTTTATGAGAAAAACACTGTGAAAAAAAAACATTGTGTCAAGGCTTTTCTCTTTCTCTGTTTCCTGAAAGATAATAATGATGTTATTTCAGGAAAGCCTACTCCCTTGGGAAAGATAGATTTTCAATACATTCACTGAAGGTTCAAGTAGTATTTCAGTTCAGACATTGTTCAATTTGAGACATACACATACTATGCTAACTTTTCTTACATATGTCCTTTCAGACCTCCTTCCCAGTAGTCACTTTCCCTCTTCCTTCCCCTCACCTGGCATCTCAGGTGTCCTGTGCTAGTTTCATTTAGGAACCCAGTTGTACCTGGAGGTGGGTCCATTCTTCGCAATGTGCCATTCATGAGTAGCGCCAGTTTGTTTCCGAATAGACTTGACAGAAAAGTAAACCCACAACCATTTTCTTCCCCTTGGGTGGCACAAACTTCAGAATAGCTTCTCCAGATGATGTAGTCAACGCTTTAGTCACACTACAACAAGAAATGATAGCCATTAGAGCTCAGACAAAAACTTTAGCAAATAAAGTAGGTAGGGTTCGATCCACTATCGCCCCTCTTCCTACCAGTGGATACACTAGTTCTCTAGGACCCTCATCGGAAAATATTTTCATTTTGGTACCTCGGTTGGTTGATTCCCCTTGCGACATCTGAGAGGTTTGTGGATGATCCAAACAAAAAACAGATATTCCTGACTCAAATAGAATTGCTTTTTATGTGTCGACTATCCTTTTTTCCTGTTGCTCAGTCTTGGGTCGTCAACCTTATTTCTAATCAAAGTGGGGCCGCGACTCAGTGGACAGTTCGTTTAGAAAACCAAGATCACCCGATCCTATATAACTGGTCTAGTTTCAAGGCAGAATTTATCCTGGTATTTGATCGAAGAGCTGCTACAATGTCTGCTGACAAGGAACTCCAAGAATTAAAACAATGTAGTTGAGACCACTATGCATATCTAGCCCATTTTAATCGATTGGTTGCAGAGACAGCCTGGTTGACAGAAAAAAGGGCAACAATATTATATCAGGGCTTAAAAGATAATCTTAAAGATGTATTAGCACAAGTGGGTCCTCAACCCAAAGATTATATTGACCTTATTAATCTTCTCTCAGACTTGATCATCGAATGAATGAGCAAAAAGGGGATCAGCGTAGGAATATTGGTACAGTCGATTGGACATTTAAGTCCTAATCTGGACCTAATTCCCAAAGTTTAGGTGAATTTATGGACATTGGATTCATTCATTCTCCTCTATCCAAAGAGGAAAATTAGTTTACATGACAAACATGTCTTTGTGTGTATTGTGGCAAGAAAGGGTACTTCGTGAGAGGATGTCCTACTAAGCCTTAGCCTAGAAGTGATTTTAAGGCAAAATCAGTCAACTCAATTCAAGGAAAGCAGAGGGAAAAATAGAATGTTCAAAGGATTCAGATGAGCACATTTTGGGCAAAATATAGAGAATCTCTTCCTTAACTGCAGAACCTTTAAAAGGATCTACAAAACACCTAATACTGTCTATGAGTTTGACATTCCAGAAATCCCCTGTCCATGATATACAAGTCATGATTGACTCTGGCGTCACTAGGAACTTTACTGATTCTACTAATGCCTGAGATCTTAGAAAGAATATACCATAGGATGTGTTTGCTCTAGATGAAATGCCTTTGACATTGGGCTCTAACATAGACTACACTGAAGAAGTGTTATGTTCCATATAGATACCCCAATATTGGCTCAGGTAATGAGTGCACCTTTCACCTACATCCCCCTGACATTTCACTACATATCGGTTCTTAGTACTGACCGTTTACCTAGTTATGGTAATGTCCAAAGATGACCTGGGTTTTCTCTGAAAAGCTTAAGCCTCATTCATTATGCATGAGGATTCTCTGAATCACAGCAGGACAACAGGCCTACCATCTCCTGCATAATAACTATGTATAAGGGTCATTCCTTCCGTCATCCTAGTCCGACATGACACAGCAAGGTATATCCCCAAGGGGTACCACTTTTGATATATATACACCATATCTGGCTGGCTGAGGTAGGGAGAGGGGAAAATGACTTCCATGCTGACACACTGACACAAGACCCTGAGGCTCCTACAGGCAGACACTCCAGCTCGCAGTGGTCTGACGTCCCTTGCGTGGTGTCCATCTTGAGACCCCTCACTTCAGGTAATGGGGTTGACTTTATCCTACATGAATTCTTGGCTTTTACACCTACATACATGCTAGGTTCACTTAGGTACATCTAGTTAGGGTCACATCGTAGGAGTACACATTCTACTGTCATGTATTTTATATACTTGCCTGTATTCATTGTTTTAGCACTATGGTAGAAATCTACCATCCTTTTACTCTGGTAATGTTTATAATCCTCTACATCTGTTACTGTCTAATGGTTGTTTCAGCACACCTATTTTACACTAGAATGACGCTGGTTCAATAAATACTTATTGAAAAACTTCTCCACCATTTATTCTGTGTATCTCTCAGAGACAGAGTGAGCACGAGTGACTGAGCAAAAAGTAGTACACTGTTTCTACGATCTTGAGTGATCAGAGTTGTCATATTCAATAGTTGCCAAAAAGTATTCTCTCCTTGGTAAGAGGGGTTTCTAGTGGCATTGTGAGCTAGCTGGTATACAGGCTAACATACCCAGTAGGGGTGTCTAGAATCAGTCTGACACCAATTCTATAGCGTATATTGTCTAAAAGCACAGATCCTACAAAGGTTTATAGGAACTACATGACAGAAGAACAGTTCAGATATGTAGGTGCAACTGGTATACATTTGATTCAATGTTAGTGATGTGCCACAATATGGATTCATCTTTGGATTGCCATGACTGGTGCTCCACAATCTCCTGATACATTGGGACTCCCGCACGGTACAGTTTCCCTCTGTTTATTGTTGTGACCAAAGTCTACAAACATTTAATACTACTAAGAGAATTCATTTTGCGTCTGTGGTACAGTCTCTTATAACTTCCCATATGGCCGTCACCGCCGCGGAAAAAGACACTGAAATTCCTGACCAGTATAAATTGTTTTCTGATGTGTTTGATGAGAAAAAAGAAGAACAATTACCCACATCAACAATATGATTGTCAAATAGACTTAGTGCCAGGAAGTGATGTTACCAACAGTAGCTGTCCTATGAAGCTATAGAGGAGTCTGGCCCCTTGGCCGTCACCTACCCAGTCAGTCATCTGACATTGCTTTCCTCGTCTCACCCGTTTGTGTCTCCTTCCTCCCTCCTCTGGGATTCTTTTGATTCTAACTGTTGTAACTATGTATCCTGTAACTCGCTGATTCAACTGATGTAGATACCTACAGCGGAGCCCGAGCAACCTTGGCCGGTGCCCGGTGGAGCTGTCCTATGCAGCTATAGAGGAGTCTGGCCCTTTGACCGTCATCTACCCAGCCGGTCATCTAACATTGTTTTCCTCGTCTCCCTGTCCGTGTCTCTTTCCCTCCCCCTCCTTCTTCTCCCTCTGTGTTTTTTTTATTCAAACTGATGTTACTATGTAACTGACAACTCGCTGATTCAAATTATATAACTATGCATCCTGTAACTCGCTGATCCTCATGTAAAGCGCTCTGATACCTCTGGGTCTAGCCAGCGCTATATAAAACTTTGCAAATAAAATAAATAAAAATTCTTCAGCAGTCCCACTTTTCTTTGTAACCAAGACTAGACGTTAGTTAAGAACTTGCAATGACAACCGTGCTTTACATAAAGATCACTATAAAGAATAAATATCCTCCACCACTTTTCAGATCTAGTAAAAGAAGCTCACGTGTACACTAAACTAGATTTAAGAAGGGCTTATTATTTGGTATGGGTCCGCAGATGAGATGAATGGAAGACCATTTTTAAACCAGATTTGTTTCTTTAACTACATTGTAATGCAGTGTGGGTTATATAACGTCCCAGCAGCATTCCAATATGTCATCAATGATGTGCTCAGGGAATTCTTAGATCATTTTGTTGTAGTTTACATCGAGGACATACTCATATATTCCTCAAATCAAATCACACATGTTCAACATGTAGCAGCTGTCCTGGGTGCCTTGAGAAAACATAACTTGTATTGTAAGCTAACTAAATGCGAGTCTAATGTAACAGAAGTCGAGCTTCTGGGGATCATTTTATCTCCTTCTGGCATGAGTATGGCAGAACGCAAGGTCCAAGCAATTGGAGATTGGCCAACTCTAAAGAATATACAAGACATACAGTGCGTTTTGGGATTTGTCAATTTGTATAGAAGATTCATTGATCACTTTTCACAGGTCATAGCACCCATTACACATTTATTGAGAAAATTAACACTATTTCGTTGGTCTCCAGATGCTTAGCAGGCCTTATACACACTGAAAATATCCTTTATCATAGCACTAATTTTATATCATCCCAATACTGTACAACCCTTCATTATAGAGACTGACTCCTCCAACATGGCCATTGGTGCAGAAAGACATTAAGGGACTGGTCAATTGACTGGTCAAATAAACCCTTTTGCCTATATGTTGAAAGCAATGGGTAAAACAACACCCCAATCAAAAAATCATTGATAACTTATCCTTCCAGGATCATTTGAAACCTCGAGGATTGTTGCTTCGTCTTCCAACTCCTAATGAACCATGGGAACATATTTCTTGTGATTCCATCCATGGTTTACCCAAAGATGAAGGAAAACACTCTATACTGGTAGGAGTAGACAGTCTCACAAAAATGGCTCACTTCATTCCTTGCGAACAAATTCCTACCTCTAAGGAACTGTCACATATACTAATGGTTCACATAGTGTGTCTTCATGGACTTCAACAAAGAATTATTTCTAGTTGAGGGTCAGAGTTCACCTCCAAATTCTGGTTGGCCTGGTGTTCAGTACTTCAAATCAATACCGCCAAGTCCTCTAGCTTTCATCCTCAAATGGATGGTCAAACCGAAAGGGGTGAACCATAATCTGAAACAATATCTACACAACTATTTGCGGATTCTACAGGCTCTTGGGTTGGCTTGTGTCAGTTGGCCGAAATTGCATACAATGATGCTAAACACTTATCCATGGGTTACTCCCAGTTCTCCAGTAACTATGCCAGACATCTCAGTTTTTTTCCTTTAATTATGAAATCCAAAGAATCCAATACCCCTGCAGTATTGAAACACATCGCAAAAATTCAAACAGTTTGTAAACTTGCCAAAAAGAATGTGATACAATCAAAAATCAGATACAAACATCAAATTCAGAAAAAAGACAAAAAGGACCCAAGTATCAAATTGGGGCTCAAATGTGGTTATCTACTCACAATCACCAATTCTCACATAAAAACAAATTTAAGCCTCAATTTGAAGGTCCGTATAATATTCTTTGCCAAATCATTCCTGTCACATTCAAATTACCTCCCAATTCCAGAATAAACCCAGGCTTTCACACATCAATATTGAAACCTGCAATTCCCAAGAAATGTAAGACATCCCCACCGCTTTTGGTCGATGGTCAAGTAGAATATGAGATATGGTTATTCTGGATTCACATTATTGTCATAATTGATTGTGGTACCTACTGGCATGAAAATGTTGTGGAGCAGAAGAGAATTCCTGGGAACCTGCAACAAATGTAAATGCTGCTCGACTTGTTTCCATTCTCAACATCCTCAAGATCTAGGCCCCATGAAACAGTCTTGAGAGGAGGGTATTGTCATGATCAGAAATTAGATGACCGTTATATGAGTTTTTCTATCGACAAGGCTACTAAACAAGAAAATAAAACCTTGATTTTACAGGACTACGAGAACCATGATCCTTTGCCCTGACCTGGCGAGGTGCCTCCTGTATTTAAGGTAGTCACACCCACTTACCAACTCTTGCTATTCAAAATCTCCATTGCTGTACAGAGAAGAGGAGGGCTCTCTCTCTGACTTGCAGTTGGATTCATGGAACCCTGGAATGAGAGTTTGTAAGTTCGCAGCAGACAGAATCTTCCTGGAGCCTAGTTGCTCGGAAATCTGCAGAGTGAATGTGGCCTGTGTTACACCTTTGTGATGTGCAGTAAGCAGTGCTGTGGAAGCACAATTGTTTTGGAAAAATTCAAGTTTCATCTTAGAAATATCTGTTTTACTTTTCTGTGTAACTACCGCAACAATTCATTTGTATCAAGAAACTCAATGAAAGTGCATTCAGCTTTTTTGGTAGTGCACATTGTTAATTGCATGCAGTTTCAAAAGCTAGAAAACTTTCTTTTTAGGGTAAGATTCACTGTGTTTATCAAGAAGCTTGAAGAACGTGGATTTCTCATGTTCGACAGTGAACCCTGGTAAGTCCTTTCAGTTTCAAATGTTGTAACGATTTTGCAACAAGTAACTCTTTCGAGAAAAATTTATCTTGTTTGTTGAACTGCTCCAGGAAAGTGCAATGATTAAATATTTAATGGAGATCTCTGCAAGTAATTCAGTGTCCTTGGCAAATATGAACTCAGATCAAAGTATCATTGACATTACTTAACAAGGGCTGAGAAAAGGGCAATCCAGGTGAACTGTAACAGTATTAATGAAGCATCAAGTACTTAGCAAAACCACAGTTGTTTGGAGTTTCATTGACACAATGAATTCGATCACTGATGTAAGCGCAGTCATGAGAAGACTTTATTGCATAACTATTTAATAATTCTGAGGAAGGCTTACTCAATTGTGAGCAGATATTCACGAGGCTATCATAGATAGAAGGTGCAAGCTTTGTGTTATTTATTCTATGAAAGAAACAATTTTGGAAAAAAACATGTGTATCAAGATTTTTCTTTCTCTGCGTTCTCTGAAAGATAATAAGGATCTTATTTCAGGAAAGCATGTTCCCTTTGCGAAGATACATTTTCAAGACATTCATTGAAGATTCCAGTAGCATACATTTTATATGATCATTGAATTTGAGACATACACATACTATGCACATTTTTCTTACATTTGTCATTTCAGACCACATTCCCAGCAGTCCCTTACCCTCCTTCTCCTCACCTGGCATCTCAGGGGTCCTGTGTTAGTTTCATTCCAGAGGAGCATCACATTATTTCCTGACAGACCTGACACTATACTCCCTTTCCAACCCTCCTCCTTATCTAATTAGGAGGCTTCCATCTGGCTAGTGATGAAGGAGGTGGGGGCTGACCTTGGTACTATGACGTCTGTTCTCTTGCTTTTGAAGTCCAGCTTATCTCTCCAGCCCCATTGCCTTACTTGTAAAATAATGAGTGGCATGGCCCTGACTAAGAGTCCGCTGCAGCTTGCAATTAACAAGAAAACTTTAACAAAGGCACACAATCACCCCACAGCCCAGCTCTGTTAAGAAGACAAATTCAGCAAGTCTACAAACACGGCGTGAGCTTTACACGCCGTGTTTGTAAACTTGCTGGATTTCTTTTGTTACTAATGCGCGATTGTGGGCAAGTTGTGTGGTCTTGTTTAAAGTATTGATGTTAATTGCAGCTCAGGACTCTGCTGCAATTAATATGAATACTTAAACAAAAGCACACACTATGCCCCGCATCCGGGCTCTACATTCAAAAGAAGAAAGCAAGTGCCCACAGGCTGCTGCAAGACCTACCTGCCACTCCCTCGTCATCTGTTGAAGTTGTTCTTTTCCGCCGCTCTCTGCAACCAGGAAACACCTGTTTTTCACCCCACTTGCTTTTTTAAAGCAGTGGCGCGAACGCTCTCGCGGGATACGCTGTGTGTGTTTGCGCTCCACACATGGCACTGCGCACTCTGCGTAACAGAGGTGCACGCATGCGCATGCACGCTCATTATTGGGACAGTGCTCTCCAGTATGGCATCATTCTAGGCATCATTCTAAAACACAACCCCACTATAGATTGGCATAAGCAGACCGTCCTCTTTCTGTCCGAGTAGTGCTCTCTGTTTTGTAAGGGTCATGCTCCTGTGCCCTGGTCCACCACTCAACCATTGGGATGTCAAGTAGTCGCCACTACTCTTGCACGCCTGCCAAATACATAACAGGACTTTGCTGATGTTTTTGACGAGCAAAAGGCATACCAGATCCCCCCCCACCCCCCACCTGGTTAACTTGTTGTTATAGCACATTGTACGGTTCCATGGCTTACCATCACCCATTATTTCAGACCAAGGAACACAATTCGTTTTTATATTTTTGGGGGGCATTTTGTGAATTGCTCAACATTTTGGTGGATCTCTTCCGCCTATCACCCTTTTCACCTTTAGTTTAGGCAAACCGAGAGAACCAACCAGTTACTACAAAATGATGTATCCGTACAAAAATTATGGGTTGATCGCCTGTGGTTAGCTGAATTCGCCCATAACAACGTAGTGAATTCATCCATTAGTTTCTCACCTTTCTACACTCTTTAAGGGTACTATCCCAGGATTTCAACTTTACTTAAGAAGCACTCTTCCTACTCCAAATCCTTAGCTCACAGTCACACCTTGCAACAACAGGTTCTTGAAGAACTAAAAGGGAATGTGATTTGTGCAAAACTCATGTACAAGCAGTACCCGGACAGAAAGAAACACCTAGCCCCTCATTACCAGGTGGGCCAGCAAGTGTGGTTATTCACCAAACACTTACACTTGAAAGGGCCTTATAAATTTCAGCCACAATACATTGGTCTGTTCCCTATACTAAAATGTATCAGATCTCTGCAGTACGTTTCGCTTTACAGGTTCACTTAAAAATTCCCGTACCTTTCATGTGTCCCTCTTAAAAGCCACTCACCCAAACACTCGATACCTCATCCCACCATCACCAGTAGATCTTGAGGGTCACTTAGAACATAAAGTGAGTTCCATTGTTGATTCTTGGTGACACTGAGGTACCTAATATTACCTAGTAGCCTAGAAAGGGTATGGCCCACAGGAACAAACCTGGGAACTGGCATCTCATATCCACGCACCTAGTCTTTTGTGTATATTCCATCAGCGTAATCCTCACAATCCTGGCCTTGTCCCCGGGAGTTGGTGTTATCTGTCAGGTGGGCCTTCAGTGTGTAAGGTACATCCTTGCCAGGAAAATTGCTTGCAGGGTTGGGGCCCCTAACAGGCTCCCCTACTTCCCCTACACCAGCACACCTTGTACAATCTAACCATGCTCTTTTCTCCATCCTGCCTACTCTCCCTTGAAAAGGGAAAGTTACGTCATACAGTCTGGTTTGCCCTGTTGTACTGTCTTGTCCCCGTTTTCCTTATCCTTTTCCCTTCAGGCATCACTGGATTCGGACGCACCGAAAACCAAGTGAGGACCGTCCCTGTGGCGGCTGGGGCTGAGTACTCTTGCTTGGCCAGGCAGGCCCTTAGTGGCTGGGCCTGCGTTCTTTGGCCCTGCAGCAAGGACTGCCCTATGCAGCTGTGACTCCCTCTACGCGACCCCTTAACCTCACGGGGCCATCATTGACTAAAGGTATTTAATCCCCGCCCTAGCAATGCCGCATTGAGAATCTCTTCCAGAGCGGTCCCGCGGCTCGACGTCTTGCCCCTGCAGGTGCTGGTTGGAGATTCCTGGGCCATTATATCTCCAGCTCCTCTCAGATAAGTTCCTGCTCTGCATTTTCTGGCACTTTGAGGCAGCTCCTGTTGGTTTCTATTTTACGTGGAGGTCATTGTGGATTCTAAAACTATTTCGCAATCTACCTCTAGTGCTGATGTTGATGTAACTTTTTCAGCTATGTTGGATACATTTGGGTGTGAGCCTCAAACTGAGAATGTTGATTCGCAAATTGGAAATGTTGATTTTCTTTTTCACCATCGTAGTTCTCTTGATGATACTTCTAATGTAAATTCTGACTATGATGTTACTGGACATGTTATTGAACAACCTGTCAATGATGCACTAAGGCGAAGTGTTCGTGTCAAGTGTTCTCCTATCAAATTGCGTGATTACGTTCATTAACCTATGTTTTTTTTTTCTTCAAAAGGGGGAAGATGTGTAGTATTCCCCTTTCCTGTCCCTTTAAGAATTGTTATGTTCTGTCTTGGTTGTACATTCTATATGTGGGAGTTGGGCAGTGTAAGCCTGTCTCCTGAAGACTGTGGATGTTCAAGCTGTACTTCCTCATTAAACCTTCTATCTACAACAACACTGTTTCCTGGATTACTTCACATTGCTTAAAGTGCTTGAAGTTTACTGATGTCATAGAATTCCTGACTTCTTGTGTAACACATGTTCCTCATATACTCACAAAGACTTATTCACGCCACTGAACTAGAACTCTGTCGATTTTTTTGTACCATTGTAAAATTGTATTTTCACCTATCTAATTGCTCATTAGATATCTCTGTGGTCCCCGTTGTAGAAAGGTCTTGATAATGCTCCCAAGCCTTGCATGGTAATACAGCAGAGGGGTACAGATTCAAGTTGGGTTTATGGATATCATCCTACCAATTGAAAGACTATCTTTACACAAGTGTGCAGTGTGTGTGTGTGTGCGTTTAGTTTTCCATAGCAAGGTGTGTGTGTGTTTCCTGATTTTTCTGCCTGACTCTAAGGTATCCTAGACTTAATGTAGAAGCTAATGCATGACTTGTCATTTGTTTGTTGTTAATTGTTTAGTTTGTTCATTTGATTGCAACAGGAGCTGGTCTCCTCACTCACTTTTATTAAGGTTGATGTCCCAGACGATTCTGTGTCCCAGAGTTTGCTTCTCCACCAGCACAAACATGCACCAGTTGTTTCCTTCTTTATTTTACCTTCTTATTTTAATTTCTTATTTTAGTTTATTGTGTGCTACCAAACCCTCTTCCCTTGAGGTCATCGGATGAGCACTGGTGTCTCTGGTTCATTGTTCGTCGGATGGTTTCCGGGGATTGTTGGGGTCCAGCTGCCTCTGCAAGCTCAGCAGAGAGAAGAATGCATTCCAACATTCATCGTCCCAGTTTTGTTCCTGATAGTAACCCGGAGTACTAAGACTAACACTGATCTGTTAGAAGTTGAAGGCGCTGGCATTAGAAAGGATCCTAAGGAACTAAACATAAGGATTACCAATGAGGAGAACAGAATTTGCGCTGTTGAAGACCGCAATAATCTCCAATGTAAACAACTCACAAAATCTAAGTCACAAATCGCAAGCTTAAAACATGACATTAACAAACTAGAGGGCTGCAACAGACAGAGCAATATGTGCATTCTTGGACTGCTGGAGGGCTCTGAGGATGGTGCCAGATCAACAATCACATTCTTAGAGGAGTGGATACTGTTGACCTTGAACATCTCCTTTCCTAGATAATTTGAACTTAAGCACGCCTACCGAGTCCCATCTTTCAAGCCTAGGAATTTAAATTCTCTGAGAACCTTGAACTTTAAACCATTGAGACACCAACACTCAGAGCTCATCATGGTCAGCATGAGGAAGGTTTGATCGATTACATAGCAGGGCGCCAAAATCCTCATCTCACATGAGTTTGCAAGAGACACAATCATGAGGAGGAAAGACTTTTTGGCATTAAGGAAGTCGCTCATTGCAAAATCTATACATTTCTCTTTCGCTGGGCCTTTGGAACTCAAAATCATCTTTAAGGGCCACACTATGCCTTTAAATGTTCCAGCTGACCTGGAATATTAATAGAGAAAGAATCCCAGACGGAGCATGATACCAGCCTGTCTCCTTTAACACTCCTGTACGGATCAGTACTTTGTATGCCGAGCTCTCACTCTCTCTGGGTGAGTTTGACTGCTGTTCTGAGCACTTGCCACAATGTCTGGACTTCTATCTCAATCTATTGGTGTTCTAAGTCCTATCGGTTACGCTTATAAGAGTGTGTTGTGGCACCATTAGGAATTATATTGGCCTCCAACAATCTTTACTCACTGTTCATTAAGAGCGGATGGTCCGAGGTGGGTGTGGTGGCTCTGGGTTGACTTGAAATTCCATAATGCTTATCACAGTTAATGGTCTCAATGTTTGCAGACCCAGTCTTGAGAGGCCCTGTAGGCCCTAGGTTTGGATTTAATGCTGAATGAGGTTCCTTTGTAACTATTGGAGGATCTAATTAGGATACAAAGTTCTACTTCTAGTGCTTTTTTCCTATTGGTACATTCATATCCTGATTATTTGTATCGCGCTGCAATCTCCTCAATGCTTCTCATTTTTGGACTGTAATCTAGCTTTTGGATTTGTTACCACTCCCAGTTTCTCCCATGTTTCTATTTCAATGTTTTACTTTAACTAATAACTCAGTTATTTTCTTGAAGCACTTGGAGATCTCCCTCGGGTTCTCCACAGTCCTGATGGACATACCTCATCTCCTAGGGACTCTCTCAACCTGACCTATGGGGGTGCGTTTCTGGTTTAGGGCACTCTTTTGGTTTTATTTCTGTTTCACTCACCAGTTTCTCCCCTCTCACTCTGTATTCCTCTCTTCCATCACTCCCATCCAGTACTCATCTCTCACATTTGTTTCCTCTCTTCTATATGTGCCCCTATCTCCCATACCAGTACCGCACCAACTGGCCGATGACTCGCCCTTCTCTTCTTTATCACTGAGCTCTTTCCCAGTTCCCCTTTTCCTCCATCAGTGTTGCTATATGTCTCATTCTCCCCCTTAAAATGGCCTCCTTGAAAGTTATGCTAACACAGAAGGAGGTACCCTAAAGTCAAATAGTGAGAAACTGTCCTTGAAAGTTACTCACTGAACTGCAAGGGCCTCAACCATCCAGTGAAGCGAAGGAAAATCTGTGACTTCTGCACTTCCCTCAAGGGTGATATTGTTTTCCTTCAAGAAACAAGAATATGATACAGAGATGCCCATTCAATCCTCCATGGTTGGGTGCAGAACTTGATTTGCTCTTCCGCAATATCAAAACAAAATGGTATTATTAGCCTCATATTAGAAAAACTAGTTCTAGCTATAATTTCTTCTGATCCAGACAATGAAGGAAGGTGGCTTATTATGAGAAAAAGCTGTGGCTCTTCTGAGATCTAGGCCATAAACATTTACACGCCTCACATGATGATTCTCAGTTTTGGTCTGAGTTGAACTCCAAGACCACTCTTCTTCCACATGCCTCCCATTATATTTTGAGTGGAGACTTTAACTTACCAATGGATCCCATCCTAGAGAGAAATTACCCTGCAGGTTTAGACCTCCCAAGGCACACAGATGTATGCTTGCTTTTTGCTCTACACAATCTCTTACAGAGGTTTGGTGACTACATAATCCTGCAGGCTGTGATTTCACCTTTTTATCCCCTACTCACAATAGCTTCTCAAGGATAGAATACATATTTATGGATTCACTGCTACTCCAGGATGCAAGTTCTGCTTTGATAGAAGCCATATTAGTCTCTGATCACTCTGCTATTATGGTCATATTGCATTATCTAACCCCCGTAACTCTAATCCCACTCATGGAGCATTAACAATAAAATCTTGGACTATTAATTTAATGTCTGTGAATTAAATCAAGAAATAGAATTTTTCATCTAACAATATCTATACTCTGTCCCATTTCTGGTTATGCTTTGGGACATGCTTACATGTTTGATCAAAGGTCAAATCATAAGTCATATGTCTAAGAAAAACAAGTCCATGAAAAGTTATTTATACACCGTGACTGGAGACAATAAACAAAAATAATTATACATAGACATTCTAAAGTCTATGCTCTCTTAAACTCCCTCCAAAAACTTATATACGAGTATAACAAAGATAGCAGCAACCGTGCTCTTCTCTGGGTACACCCTGAAAAAGCAAAGAAAGTCTTTCATCTAAATAAAGCAGGCAAATTTTTGGCTGACTACCTGAAATTCAAGAAGAAGAAGAATCTCATTTCTAGCATAAAAGACACTACCGGAGTCACTACGACAATACCAAAGGATATCATTGATGCCTTCAAGACTTTCTATGCCAAACTCTGCACCCTTTCAACCCTCTCTTCTCATAACTCCTGTCAGGAGTTTTTATAATAAATGTGTTTCATTCTGAATCTGACAAAGTCAAGCTTAATAGACCTTTGGAGAAGAATTAGATCTTATATACTGTTGCTTCAATTCCTAGACATGAGACTACAGTGTCAGATGTCGTTCTCTTCTCCTTCTCCAAAACTTTTTTCATCTATTATCTTCGCTCTACCGGACACTGCTCTCAACCACTTTGCTATGTGTGGCAAGATGTCCGGTTCTGTCGCAAAAGCCACCATAGTAGTTATTCCATAAGAAGGTAAAGATCACTCCCCCCCAAAAAAATTATAAGGTGATCTCCCTGATAAACATGGAGGCAGAAAATGATGCCGAAATTCTAGCAAAATGCTTGGAACCCATCATTACCATGTTTATTCATGTTTCTCAGCCGGGATTCATCAAAGGTCAACTTGCGAGTGACAACACCCGTACTTTTTGTCACATAATTGAATGAGCCTTGCTTTTGACCTCCGCTGCTTGTTCAATAGCCTTAGATGCAGAAAGAGCATTTGACAAGGCTTCATGGCCCTACTTAGAAGCTACGCTTCATCAACATGACCCTGGTGACTCCTTTATAACTATGGTTGTGGCCTTGCAAATGGTCTCACCTGAGACTCTTTTATTATACAACAAAGAACCTGTCAGGGTTGTCTGTTATCCCCTTTACTCTTTCTGTTGGCAATGGGCCCTCTACTTAGATTGCTACACTATTACCCTGACATTAAATGTTTACTTTTAATAACACATTTCAAAACTGCAGCCCACGTGGATGATACTTTGATCTTCACTGAAGAAGCTGACTCTGCTATCTCAGCCATTCTGAACATTATCCAAGATTTCTGAAAATGTTCTGGTTACTTCTTAAATTCTGAGGAGAATGACATTTTACCCATTAATTCCCTTTGCCTCCCTGATTGTATTGATAATCCTGGACTCCACTGGCAATCGACATTTGTTAAATACTTAGGTATATGGGGCCATATTATCAAGAACGGCGATAATATTATTGTCGCTTTAGCGGCAGGAAACTGTCGCTAAAGCAGCGATAGGGGGCTTGATAATAGGCCCTTGAGAATTCCAATAGAAGCCCAGGTTTGATGACCTTCACACCCGAATCTGGGCTTCTATTGGAATTCTCTAGGCCATATTATCAAGCCCATTATCCCCGCTTTAGCAGCAGTTTCCTGCCGCTAAAGCGGCGATAATGTTATTGCCATTCTTGATAATATGGCTCATGGTTTAATAATAGTTCCCCAGATTCAGTGAAATACAATGAGAAAAAACATTGAGAAGGTTAAGGATCTATTGTCTTGCTGGTCCCCAAACACATCTTCAGGTGGTGTCAGCTTGAAACATTAAAGATGATGACGCCCGGTATTAAACTTTCTTTCCAGTTTCCTGTCCGTCTCTCCAACTCTTTATTTTCCTATGTTGACAAACTCACTGCAAACTTCCTTTGGTGCAATAAGTTGGAACCTCTTTCAAAAAGCTCTGCCTCAAGCAAAGTGGGGGAGGCTGTTATCTACTAAACTGGTTTAATTTCCAGATGGCGTTTCTTGACACTCAACGTGCGCATTGGCCTCGGAATTGGCAGTCACTTCACTCCCTGTGGTTTATAGTCAAACAGCTTTCAAAAAAGAGAGTTTCCCAGAAAACCAGAAAGGACTGGGTATCAAACAGTATCAAAAAAGATTTCCTTTCTGTGTTACACACTTTCTCTTTGTGACCAAAAGGCCTACACACTAATATCACTTTTTAGTGTTCCATAGTGACACGGATAATTATATCTGCACAAAACTAGGGTTGCTTTTGTCTCTCAAATTTTTATTCTGATTAAAAACATTTGAATTCATTTATTCCATAATATTTTCATAAAAACATATCCTCAAAAAATGATTCTCTAATACATGTAATGATCCCTATAGTGGTTCCAACTCAAATTAAAATTAATCAATACAGAATAATATTCACATATTAAGAAATAATAACATCATAACATCAAATATAAAATGATAGAAGAAAGTCCTGTGTCGACGCGTTTCGGTGCTTTGTGCTGTTTTAACACCTTCTTCAGGACAACTTTTACTTGAAGAAGGTGTTAAAACAGCACAAAGCACCGAAACGCGTCGACACAGGACTTTCTTCTATCATTTTATATTTGATGTTATGATGTTATCTTTTCTTAATATGTGAATATTATTCTGTATTGATTAATTTTAATTTGAGTTGGAACCACTATAGGGATCATTACATGTATTAGAGAATTATTTTTTGAGGATATGTTTTTATGAAAATGTTATGGAATAAATAAATTCAAATGTTTTTAATCAGAATAAAAATTTGAGAGACAAAAGCAACCCTAGTTTTGTGCAGATATAATTATCCGTGTCACTATGGAACACTAAAAAGCGATATTCGTGTTTAGGCCTTTTGGTCACAAAGAGAAAGTGAGTAACACAGAAAGGAAATCTTTTTTGATACTTATTGTCAAACAGCAACTGTGCTCTCCTTTCCCTAGGATTACCCTCCTAACGATGTAGAATCACACGTTTGCTCACATCAAACTCTTCTAGTCACTGCCAGGGCACTAACATTAGTTAATGGACTTATATCCCCATCCGTCAACAAATCTCCTTGCTTGTCATTGTGGCAATCCAAACTAACTCAGACACCAGACTCCTCTTTGTATTTGCCCCTTGGTCCTCCAAGGGCACATCCCTTATTAGTGATTTCTATGATGGTCTGTAACCTCTGACTTTTGCTATCCTTCAAGCCAAATTTTCTCTACTAAACGTTGAACTGCATAATTTCTTACGCAATTAAGTGAAGAACTACAAACTTGTCCCTCTGTCGAGATCCTGCGCTACTTAGGACCCTACCACATTGGTTACGTTTAGGCCACACAGCCTCAAGGATATATAATTTATTAGGCCCTAAAATACATACCTCGCCTAATCCCATTCAAAGTATATGGACTAAATACTTTCAGAGCATCAACAGAATCATACTCTCAACTATTTCCTGTTCCCATACACTTCACAACAAATTAATTATTTCACTCACTCAAACTAAACTTTGTGCAACACATTTATTCTACTGTTCTAATCCCAAGCCCCTTTCTCTTGATGTTCCTCTGATTATGACCCCAGTTGTTATTGAAGGAGCTGGGGACACATGGCCATCCTATTTTATTTCCTCCCATGTGGGTTTTAAAGCCTCCCTCCTTCCTCCCCACTGTGGGAGTGTGTTTCCTTTTCCCTTTCCTACCTCGGTGGTTGTGTTCTTCTTTTCCCCCTCGTTTAAGTTGTTAATTAGTAATTGCTTCGTTGGGGATCTGGTTTACGGGTGGACTATGGGTTTGCCTGATTTTCTCGCCTTGCGTGTTGACTGGTCTATGCATTTCTATTGTTCCACTCTAGTTACAGTAATGAGTAAAACTCAATAAAGAATTGAAACAACTACTCTACTGGACTCCAGAGAAGCTATTCAAACTACACCTACAAGGATATGGAATGCGCTGCCCAGTGAAACTAGAATGAACCCTTCCTCGGCTTCCTTCAAAAGATAAGTTAAAGCTATCCTCATGGCTCAATCCACGTGAACTCTATCTATTCACTGTACTTTATTACTTGCTTTTCTTCACTTATATGCGTCCTTTGTTTATCTTTGCCATTTTACACTAGCATCGCACTGCCTTTTTTGTTTTAGACTTATCTAGTACTTCCTTATTGCGTGATTCACTATAGCGTATTATATTCTGTATATATTTCTACTTGTCATGTAAAGCGCTTTGATACTCGCAAGAGTCTGGTTCGCGCTATATAAAACTTAAAAAATAAAATAAAATAAATACACCTACTAGACACAGACGTGTGCTGGGCTTCAAGAAAGTTGAGAGGCACCATTAAACGCGTGCTTTTCTCATGACAATGGATCACATCCTACTGGAACACAAACCAGGTGCAACTCTACAACATCTTCAATACACCAGGTGTACTTGACTTTCCCAAGAGTGTGCTTATCCACTTGCTGCTCCCGCCCCCATTGGCCTGTCGGACGCTAGTTAGGCTCTACTTGATGTACTGCCCACAATCACGATCAAATATATTTTTATTGAAAGGAAAGCATTACATCATGTATTATTCAAAACCTGGTGGGCATAGATGACCTACCTTACAAGCACACATAACTCACAGGTACCCTCCGAGCAATCCTGCCATGTCACAGAGATGATGGAGAAACATGGATAAGTTCATGCATACCCCTTTGTCACACTAACATATCCAAACTACAAAGCATCATAAGAGCCTGCCCAGCCCCAGTTCCATTTCTCCACTTGGTAATTCTTTTCTTCCTTCTTCAGTTGTCTCACTCCCTTTCACTGCAAATTTTTTAACCTCTGCACTTTCTCTATTATACCCTCGCTCTCCTGGTTACTACTTTCTCTTTTCACATTTACTGATGTGTAAAATATTTTAACTGGATGTTTCCACATGGATTCTCCACTCACTACTTTTTAACTATCATGTTAGTTTCAGATATTCGCTTTCTAGCTCTTCATTTATAAGGTATGCCATAGTCCCGTGTTCATCTCCCTCTGTGCACGAGTCCCAAGTCTTGCTCGTTGCTAAACAGACGTACACTAAGTCATGTACCCACAATTCTATTGTCTTGTTATCTTTTATTGTTACAGTATTCTGATTATTATTTGAAAAGTTCACTAAAAAGTATTGAAATAAAAAAAGAAATATATATGCGATAGTTTAATCCAAAATTCACCACCGGTGACATGCCACACCCTTACACTGCTGAATGGGAGTGGCTTATGTCCTGTTCTTGGTCTGTTTGTGTGATGCTTAGAATACTCACAGCCTCCATGACTTCAGTCATGTCACACTGATGGCAGCCCCCTCCCCAGTCATGTCACATTGATGGCAGACCCTTTGCCCAGTTATGTCACACTTATGACCGCCCCCCCACCAGTGATAAATGCAAAAAGAACAATTGATGGACAGAATGCAGAACAATGTCATAAATTCACCCCAGTACAGAGATATGGGCCTAAATCCATCATTTTTTTTGTGACTGAGGGTGAATGTTTGCTTTGTCCAGCATTCTGTCCATCAACTGTTTCTTTTGCTTATGTCGCCCTAAGTAGAAAGGGTATGCCCAGATGTGGGTCCTGTGCTCACTACACCACTGGATTCAAGTTAGTCTGGCTGATGAGGGGTGATGCCCAGAAACCGGTTCCAGGATGTTTGATTCCGGTCCAGGGAGGACCTGGCTTGGCAGTTCGGGCTGGACTGTTCCCACAAAGAACAGGGTCAAGACTGATTTGCATATGGCTGGATCCAAACAGGGGTGGTGTGGTGAGCAAAAGAATGATGGATTTAACCCAGATCCTTGTGACTGGGGGTGAATGTTTGCATTGTCCACAATTCTGTCCATCAATTGTTTCTTTTGCATATGTCCCCCACCATTGATGTCACACTGATGACAGCCTCACCTCCCAGTGATGTCACACTGATAGCACCCCACATCCCCCAGTGATGCCACACTGATGGCATCCCCCCTCTCATGATGTCACACCGATGGCAGCCCCCACCCCCCAGCACTAGGGTCCCAGTTGTCCGCAGAGGATGCGCTGATCGCGAGCCCGCCTAGCGGAATGGCTCCGGTCTTCCATGCGCTGGGTTGGTTTTCACACTCGAGTTGTCTTTATTATTCTATTAAACTTGGGCGCACACTCGACGCGGGCTGCAGAAGGCAGGAGCAGGTGCAGTCGGCGAACATGAAGCAGCTGTCAGACTCCATTATGCGTCCCATTATTCTGGCCCCTTCACTTGCGATTCTGTAATATAAAACACGTATGGGGGCTGATGGCTCCTGCCACGGCGGGCGACGACACGTCTGTCCCATGTACAAATCTCCAACAGCCCACGACGGAAAAGTGATTTTGAGTGCTGATAATTCAAGGGATGTGGGGCAAGATGTATCAAAGGGTTTTACCCATTCTGTGTCTATGGGAAAATGCTTTCATACATATGGCCGTGATGACTAGCCGAGCTCTGGGTGGAGTTTTGTAGTGCACGCCTCATTTGCTTACTTCCGCCTCATCCAATCAGGTGGGTTGGTGGTCATGGTGGAGGAAGTGACATCACACGCCCTTTGACACGTGTTAACATCATAGGGCTGACTCCTTGCCCCCTCAACAGCCCACTCCTCGCTGCTGACGGGTTTTCATGGGATTAACGTGGCTGAAGAGGCATGCTTACTTCCGGTTCCTAGCTCATCCCTTTCATGATCTCTTCCCCTGAGGCAAGGGGTGAGAGAGGGTGAGGGAGACACAACAGTCGCACATACTGGGGTACCTTATTTGTAGTCCATGTACCAGCAATAAATAGATAAGCTTCACCTGTCTATTTCCATTTCTGACACTCGATGCCTCTCTCCCATCACTCTTTGTAGGGGCAAAAGTCTCATATCACCATCATAACACTAGATAGAACAATTTCTTAAACAATGTTGTTAAAAAACGTATCTAAAGCAACAGCTATTTCCTAAACTTTGTCCTCTTATAATAACTAGCCTCTGTAAATTTCAGGAGAACATCCTTCGCTTCCATTCCCAATGTTAATCCAAAGATTGCTAATGATCCGAATTTACTCCACTCCTCTAATCCACGGCACTGTTCACCTCCCATTAAACCAGTCATGTTCTGTAAAGCCGCCGCGCAATAATAAGATTTTAAATCTGGGACTCCCCAGCCTCCCCTGTCTCTCGGCAATGTCATATATCTGAGAGCCCTTCTCGTTTTCCCTTTTGCCCAGATAAATCTATTTAGTATACTCTCAAGTTTTTTAAATATTTTATTATCAAAAAATAGCGGTATTGCCCTAAATAAATATAAAAATTTTGGAAGAATGATCATTTTTACTATATTAGACCTTCCCACTATTGACAGGTGCAAATTATCCCATCTATCCAAGTCTTTCTCCACTTTCTTGATTAAAGGGGTAATATTCCTTTCCACTAAGATATCCAGATCTGACATTATGATAACCCCTAAATACATGCCTTCTTGCACCACTCGGTTATCTAAACATGGGGTATATGAGTTTTTTATTATCTGCGTTTTTGATGTATTTACTTTATATCCCGATATCTTTCCAAATTTCAACGCCTCAAGTTCAAGATGTTCTATGGTTTCAGATGGATTTGGAGAGATAACAGCAATGTCATCTGCATAGGCTAAGATTTTACACTGCCCAATGACTGTTGTTACCGGAGTTATCATCTCAGATGCCTCTATTCTGCGTATAAATGGGTCCATATATATGGCAAACAATAAAGGTGAGCAAGGGCACCCCTGTCTAGTCCCTCTTTTGTATATGGAATTGACCTGTGTTTCCACCATTCACTCGTATAGTCCCTACTGGTTCTAAGTAAAGAGTTTGTAAAGCTTTAATAAAGCCTTGTTTAATTCCTGTTCTAGCTAAAGCATACCAGAGGTAGCCCCAGGAGACCCGATCGAATGCTTTTTCTGCATCAAGTAACATCACTGCATCGGGTCTCCTGTGACTGACGATACATCAAATAACGTTATTGCTTTCCGTATATGGTGGGTGGTGCCTCTCCCTGGTATAAAACCGTGTTGGCAACTACTGACAATTTTATCTATAACTTTTGCCAGCCTTGATGCCAATACTGTAGAGAAGACTTTTACGTCCGCATTAAGTAGAGTTATAGGCCTTTTTCGAACCTGGTTCTTCCGGATTTTTACCTTTTTTTAATATTACAACTACCTCTGCGCCCCTCCATGATTTAGGTGCTATTTTGCCCAACTGTGCTCCTTGCATCACCTTTATCATTTCTTCTCTCAGACAATCCCAAAATACTTTATAGAATTCTATAGGTATCTGATCAGGGCCTGCTGCTTTACCAGAAGGTAGGTTCCATATTGCCTCCTTAATTTCTTCTAACTGTAGCTCTCCCTCTAACCCATCAGCTTCCTCTTCCTCTATTAGGTCTATAGGAGTCTCTCGGAGATACTCCATCCTTTCTTCATTGTCTTTTATAGGATCACGACCCTGTAATTCGTCGTCGTATAACTTCTCGTAAAATATCCTAAAGACTAGAATGAGGGAAGTTTAAAAAAAAAGTCTGTGGTTGCGGGCAAGATGGCTGCCGACAGTCCGTAGGGAGTAGCTGCACCCGGCCATTCTCCTGCAACTACGGCTACTTTGCGCTTAACTCATATTGGTATGGCTCAGTTTTGATTAAATACCTTAGCAACTGATCTACGAGAGGCTGGGGGATTCCTTGGATGGGCTATACACCGTGGAAAAATATATGGAATATACAACTGTTTGGTTGGTTGTGGCAGAGGAGGCAGAGACACTCACATGGTGCAGCTGGAAGTTAGAGTGGAGTTCGCCAAACACATCAAGCATATCAAGCGCACCGAGAGGCAGCTGGCGGGCTGTACTGTCTAAAGCACTATCCAATGCGCTATCAGATGTCAAGGAGAGGTTAACATCGTGCCAAGCGATTTGGAGGGCTTTTAAATGTGTCATGGCCCCTAAGGTGCTGAAGACTACCCAGAAGCAGAAGCAGAAGCAAGAGGAGTTGGAAACACTTAGTGACCCTGATACGCCAACATCGAAGCTGAGAACAAAGGCACAGCAAAGGGCTCAGACTCGGAGAGTGGCAGCTAAAAAACGCGAAGAGGAGCGCCTTCTGGCTAGTCAGAAGAGGAGAGAGGAGCGACGCAAGGATCTACCTGTTCTGGATCTTGCGACGGAAGCAATTCTGCGCCAGCCTCTGATCTTCGAGTCATTCCAGGCAAGGGGGTCGTCACCCTCTGAGCGACGCAAGGATCTACCTGTTCTGGATCTTGCGACGGAAGCAATTCTGCGCCAGCCTCTGATCTTCGAGTCATTCCAGGCAAGGGGGTCGTCACCCTCTTCACCTTCATCATCAACATCATCAACAGCAAAAGGTCTGAAGAGTGCCGAAATGGAGTCAGCTGCATCGAGCTGTGAGACGGGAGCAGGAGCAGATCTGGCGCAGAGGGGGCAAGGATGCAGCTCTGTTATAACCGATGGCGTTGGGGCTGGCTCACTGCCCCAGCAAATGCAAATGCTAGAAGTCGGAGCGATGGTTGGAGCAACAGTGGCGACTCCGGTGCCTGCAGGGCATGGAGCAGAGGCCGAATTGGAAGAGCAACTAGAGTCTGCGAAGGGTACAGTGAGTGAGGAAAGGGGAGGAACTCAAGAGTCTGGAGAGGCGCTCACAGAGGCATAGGATATGCCTGTGCGTCCTGCTCTGACGGAGGTTACAGAGTGTCTGTCCCACGAGGCTTTAGTAGGCGGAGAGCCTGGTGTGGGCGGAGAGCCTGGTGGGGGCGGGGCCAAACTCGTAGAGGCAAAGAAAGCGGATGCGAACCCTCGCGAGGAAGGAGGAGGTGCTGGAATTGGAGACACCGACACAGGCATAGCGAGTACTGCAACGCCAGGTACTGGGGGTGAAGGGCATCCGTGCGCAGATAGCGTAGATAGCGCACATAGTGCTAGCAACGGAATGGAACCAAAAAGGGGCAATAACGATAAAGGTATTTTGGAAGTCAGTGACAGCGAGAGAAATGGAGAGAAAAGTATACAAATTGTAATGATCACGGATACTCATGAGATAGGCATATTACCTAAAATTACGGCCATGGAAATGAATGGGGGCCTGGGAGCGGGCATTGTACAGGGGGATAAGTTATCCTTAAATAATGGGCAGGTTCAGCGGTATTTGCAACACACTCTCACAAAGGAGATAGGAATATCCAAGCAAATAGGAGCTATGGCTGATGGTTTGAACAAAAATTTAAAAGAATCTATATTGGTGCCCGAAGCTGCAAAAGCTGCAAAAGGTGGAGATGCAGGTGCGGATACATGTGCTGCTGCTGAGACTACTATTAGTGCCGAAGAAGGACTGAATGGCATTAACATAGTTAACCCACAAGTTGCAATAGTAGTTACAGAGTCTGGAGCTAAGAATGCACCATTACCTAATCAAGGAGCAATTCCTAAGAATAAGGATAAGGACAGAAGCAAGAGCGAAATAAAAACTGTATCTCTGTCTAAAACCCCACTGTACAGCGAGGATAGTGACTATAGTGAGTTGCTGGAGGAGGAGGAGGAGGACGAGGATGAGGAGGGAGAGGGGTCGGAATTATCACCCACTTCTTCTGTAGAGCTGGAAGATTCTTCAATGAGTGATGCTCAAGAGTCTGAGGCTGACTCTTTATGCTCAAAAAAGACGAAAGAGGAAAGTAATTTGAAATCTAAAATTAAAGGTAAAACTCATAAGGTTAGGGGTAAATCTAGAGGAAGAATTCTAGTAAGCAATAATAAGAGTGAGAGTAAGAGCAGGAGCAAGAAGGGAAAGATGCCGCAAAAAGAATTATCTAACATACTCGAGGGGGCTGAAGCTGACCCGTACAAGGACAAATTTGACATTTTACTTGCTACAATGAAACAAATACAAGGAGAAGCACGGCAGGAAAGTCAAAGAGCCAAGCGGGCAAATAAAAAAATACAGAAATCTCTCCATAACTTACAGGACATGTACTCTGAAGTAACAGGCAGACTGTCAGAGGTAGAACAGAGAACTGGCAAAATGGAGGATGAGATGGCAGAGATTCAGGAATTTAGGCAGACCCAGGGAAAAACTGAATCTGACATATTATGGAAGCTGGAAGATTTTGAAAATCGCCAGAGGAGAAATAATATAAGACTGTTAGGAGTGGAAGAAGGCAAAGAAGGGGGAGATACAAGAGCCTTTGTCGTAGAACTATTGAAAGGTGCGTTCCCAGAGATGGGTGCATGGGATTGGGATAAGGAAGTGCAACGAGCGCACCGTTTCCCCCTTGTACAGAAAAAAGGCAATGCGGGCGCAAGATCGAGGGCAATTCTTGTTTATGTAGGAAACTATTTGTTAAGGGAGGAAGTGATAATGAAAGCTAAACCCACGAAGAAACGTACATATAAAGACATCACTTTCTTTGCCCGTCCAGACTTTTGTCACACAACAGTCAAGAGAAGATGGCGGATGCGGCAACTTATAGTACCCTTTCAGAACTTTGGCTGCGAAGTCTACTTGCTGTTTCCTTCCCGCCTCAAAGTGGGCTTCAATGGGCAGTTCAGAATCTTCTTTTCTGAAATTGTTGCACAAGAATACCTGACTTATCTTCGAGAAGAGAGAAGACATAGGGACCGAAATGGACAATTGGATCGCACAGAGAGTATAAAACAAGTAGTTTCTATCACAAAGAGATAACTGAGCCTTTCTTGTCCTTTTTTGAGTAAATGTGATTATATTTTCAAAATGTTGTAGCATGGGGAGTGGCTGGGGGAAACTCCCCTGGGAGGACGCGGCTGTCACATATAGGTCAGGATTGACCTATTTGCCAGTAAGGGGAAGGGTGGGGAGGGAGGGGAAAGAGAAGGGGGTGCGGGGTGGGAAGCACAGGGGGTACAGGGCATGGCACGACAAATAATAGAGAGAGGGAGTTTAAAAAAGACATTTTCTAGTCAAAGGGAACAGGTGGGGTTGAGAAAAAGTAAAGGATGCAACGCAATAAACAACGCTAAGCTAGTGATAATGAAATTTTGGATTACCAAATGGATAACTTATAGAAGAGAGTGTAGGAGGGAAAGGAGACTTGAGAATGAGGATAATGGGGGTTAGAGTTGTAACTTGGAATGTTTGTGGGCTAAATGATCCCCAAAAAAGAGCGAAAATAGCATTAATGTTGAAACAAATGAATCTGGACTTTGCATACATTCAGGAAACTCATATTATGATATCACAAGCTTACGCTCTGTCGCAGTTAGGATTTAAGGTCCTAGTTCACTCGAGTCAAGGGGTTAAAAAAAGAGGGGTAGCTATCCTAGCTAGGAACAATAATATCTTAATCAGAAAGAAAGCACAAGATAAATGGGGAAGATGGGCGATGGTTGAGTGTTTTATTGATGGAGAGTGGATAACATTGGTAAATGTATATGGTTCAACAGAGGACGACCCTGATATTTTTCAATTTTTAGATGTTGAGTTAGCGACATGGGCACCAAAAATTATACTGGGAGGCGACTTTAATATTAATGGAGCAGACGGATTAGGACTGGGCTCTTTTGGAAAGTATAACGGCAGGAAAAAAAAAGTATTTCAGGCACTACACAGCCTGGTGTTAAACAATGCTCTCTCAGATGTATGGGGGAAAAAGGGAATGGATAATAAAGGTTACACATACTATTCTGCTCCGCATCAAACATGTGCAAGATTAGATTATTTTTTTATTTCAAGTACTAATATTTCTAACTCAAAGATTGAAAGGCTGCCACGGATCCTTAGCGACCATAACCCTCTAGTACTCACTATAATAACAAAAACAAGTACTAGACAGCATACAAACTGGACCTTTGAAAGAGAGTTATTGAAAGATGAAAAGTATATAGAACACATGAATAAATGGATTATTGATTTTTTTTCCTTTAATAGAGATACAGCAGAAGTGGGAGTGGTTTGGGATACCTTTAAAGCTGGAATACGAGGGGAAACAAAGAGTTTTAATTCTTATAAAAGGAAACAAACCCAGTTGAGGAACTCAGAATTAGCTCTGAAGGTTCTGATGGCAGAAGAAAGCTTAGAAAACAGCGTGGTGTCGGGGCGGGATCTGGAAAAAGCTTGGGTAGACTTAGTCAAAGCTAAAGGTGAGGCAGAGGGCGAAATTGCTAGTAAGGCAGTGAAAATTTATAATACTAAAAGAGAGAAGTGCTATGAGTTGAGCGAGTCAGTAGGCAGGATACTGGCTACTCGAACACGGCAACAAGAAGCTGCAGGCATAGTGAGGGAAATCAGGGATACTTCGGGTACGGTTCATTCAGACTCGAGCAACAGCTATTTCCAATGAAGATATCTGAGCTACAAATGTCATTGCCTTTACCTGGTTAAAAATATTATACTTTAAAAAAACTATGGTAGAGAAACATCTGTGAAGAGACATGAAATAGAGACAATCTGATATAACCTTATAGCTCCCCATAGTAGGCTACATTGCCCATTAAAGGCCCACTCCAGCATTTTGGCTCTGGCCTTTAACAAAGGAGTGGGCCTTTAATGCTGTTATAGCCCAGCTACGGAGAGCTATAAAGCTATTAGAAAATGTTCTAACAAATAAAACAAAGGCCTCGCAGAGCCCTAGTGGGTTGAAATCCACTCGGGCTCCGTGAGACCTCTGTTCACAGAAACATCTTGGAACAAACATTGGAATGTTGATGCTCCAGGCTTCTACCAGTTATTAGACGCCTGGAGCACTCCATTGTTTTCAATGGAGCTCCCAGCATTCCAATGTTCTAATAAAAGATGCTGAATGTCTGCTTTTACCTATAGTAAACAGGACGATGATTAGCTTTAACTTTGGATAGCAATTTTGGGGAAAGACAAAGTGGATTTAAACCAACCCTTAAAAGGAGAATCTCAAAACTCAACTTGCTATTGGGAAAACTTCGCTAAAGAGGGTGAACTTTGCAGAAGGTCTACGGCGCTCTAAGGAACGTACACAGAGATATTGTTGTTCCCTGCTCCTAAGTGGTGCTTTGAGGTACGGAGGTCACCCACTCCCGAGTTAGATGACCGACATCGCAAATATTGGGAAAACTTAACAGATGAGGGAAGAAATCTAAATTCCCTAATCAATTTTTAATAGTTTCTTGCTTAGATACTCAAAATTCTTATTCACTTCAGTTTGGAATTAAGTTCTTAGATCAGAAGGAAACCTAAGACTATGCAAGTGACTGAGGATCAGGTCATTCCTCAACATTTGAGAGCAATGAATGAATTGATTTGCAAATTCTGACAGCTGTACTCTTGTGCTCTGAGTGCCTTATAACAAGCTTTTGATAACAGACTTCATGCCTTCATATCGGATTCTGCTCTAAGAACTTGAAGTATTGTGTTTTAAGGAAGGTACAGTACTTTAAAGAAAAAGACCCTCTAAATTTGCCGGTGGGAAATTCTCAAGCAACAGCCACAATCTTTGTCAGAGTGAACCATAAAATGTCACTAAATTGACATGTGCTTAACCCTCTGGTACCTTGGCACAAAAGCAGTCAGGTTTAACTTAGAGGCAATGTGTAAAGTATGTATGCAGTACTTAACCAGTAATACAGTGAAAACACCACACAAGAACAGTCCCACACCAATTTAGGAAAATAGATACAAATGTAATACATTCTTTGACACCAAACAACAAAAATCCAACCTGTAGAACTGGAGATATACAATTTCAAAGTTTTAAGTTAATTATAGCACCTAAAAGTACAAAACGCCAACTGTGGTATCCGGTCACGCTGGACCGGGACAAAGTCAAAAGTTCAGGATGACCATGATGGGGTGTGGGACGGATACAGGGACCAGGTTAGTTCCACTGAGAAAATTACCTTATATCCTTGATGCAATGTGCTGCATTGCGCTGCATTTGTTCCGATGAGGGTCTGAGAGGGCAGCATTGTGAGTTCCTGCTTTGAGTTGCATCGCACTGCGTTGGGTCCGATGTGGACTGCAAGGATTGCAATACAAGGTCCTGCATCATGCTGCGTCTGTTCTGATGAGGAGCTGCGGGACTGCATTGTGAGGTCCAGCATCGAGTTGCATCAGGCTGCGTCGGTTCTGAGGAAACCCAATGTTGGGCCAGGAGGAGTCCACTCTGATGCCTGCCAGGGTCTCAGATTAGGAGGGTACTTCTTGGGGATCATGACTTACTCCAGCAGAGGCCAGCAGCAGGGCGCAGGCAGGCCTAGTTGAGTTTGGACAGCTGCACAGGGCAACTCTCTGGAGTTTGTTATGTGCCTGTATTTAGAACAGGAGGACCGCCAGCTAGCCTTTGGAGTGACTTTGGTTGTTCTGGGTTCAAGGGATAGGTTAAGCATTACTTCCTCAGGCAAAAGGGCAGCAGGGCAGTCTTTCTTGCAGCAGGGCAGTCCTTTCAGGAGCAGGGTAGCAGAGTAGTCCTTCTTTTGAGTCTACCACAGGCCAGACGTGATCTGTAGAGTGGTTCTGGAACTCCTATTTTTGTACATGGTACCCACTTTGAAGAGTGAAAAGGTTCAGGAATTCTCTACCCCCACAAAAGTGTCTGGAATTTCCGGCCTCTCTGCCCTGGTTCCAGTCTGCCTGCAGTCACAAAAGGCTAATGTGAAGTTCTTCATGAGCTGAGGCTCTGCCCCTCTCATCAAGTCATGATTGACCATCCTGCCAACACCCAAAACCTCTATTGTGATATTGTCTGGGAGGAATACACAAAGGCCAGCTGGCAACTACACCTAGTCACATGGTTCAGGAAACATGTTGCAGACACCAAATGGTTAGGAAAAGAAAATGTCAGCTTTCTAAAAGTGGCATTTTTAGAATTGTGACTTAAAATCCGACTTTAGCATTACAGAGGGTTTTATATTGCAGTTCATCAGACACCAAACATGACATCGGTTCCTGCTCCCAAGCAAAAGTTATCACATATTAAATGTAATGAAGTAACTCAATGTCATCCTATGGGAGAGGTAGGCATTACAATAGTGAAAAACAATTTGAGAGTTTTTCACTAGCACAACATGTAAAGCTTAAAGGTACACATCCAACTTTTTATAAACAATGCACCATGCCGTATGGGCTCTTTAGGGCCTACCCTACAGGTGACTTATATGTATTAAAAAGGAAGGGTAAGGCCTGGCAAAAGGTTTATTTTGCCAGGCCAAAATGTCAGCCTTAAAACTTCACACACAGGCTGTCATGACAGGCCTGAAACATATTTTACGGGCTATTTAAGTGGGTGGCCCAATAGATGCTGCAAGCCCACTAGCAGCATTTAATTTATAGACCCAGAGTACCTGTAGTTCCACTTTAATAGGGATTTATAAGTAAATTAAATGTGGCAATTGGGTGTTAGCCAATTGTTCCAGGTTTAAAGGAGAAAGCCCAAGCACTTTAGCACCGGTTAGCAGTGGGTAAGTGTACAGAGTCCTAAAAGACAACAAAAATGTGTTTAGAAAACAAGATGAAAAAGATTTGCGGGGTGACCCTGCAGAGACGACAAGGTCCAACATGACCCAATTCACATGTGGGTCTAGGATCAATAATTCAGCCTAATGCCGGCGGGACTACTTTCTCTCTGAGGGCCTCGTTGCAAGTAGGATGATAATTTCTGACATGTGCAGTAAATCCTTTTACTGCATGAATTGGAATGATGAAGTCAAACCTGCCAATATTTAGTGGCAGGGAAATTCCAGTGCTTGCCAGAACATGCAGCTTTTGGTGTGGTGAGCCACAACATCTTGAAATAGGTAATAATGATCCCACCTGATAAATGCCAAACACCTTGGTATCGTTTTTTATTTAGTGCCATAATCTTCGCATCTGATCATGGCCAACTCGTAATGAGGGCCTGAGAGCTTCTAATAGAGGGAGGGTAGTGAATATCCTTCATAGTAAGCATCAAAATATAATAAACAATGTTAAAACTTTTATTTTATTCATTGCAAAATGCTATTCTATTTTAGAGAAGAACATTGCATCTAGATACATATAAGTGTGAACTTGGTCCTTTTCACCCCCTCTAACCACCTTCAAAATTCTGATGTTTATGGGGAAAATATCTTGATTTTTATCCTAATTGATATTCCTAAATTGGTCCTGATTTTAGCCAAACTGATTGCAAACTTAGGGCCCGATTTAAATGTTGGCGGTATGAATACTCTGTTGCGACGGAGTAATGGCCTTAGGAGAAAAGGCTACATGTCTGTCCACCTAATTAGGATAGACGGACATGTAGCCATTTTGTACTGTCCGGCTCCACCAGGCATACCCTGGCGGTGTGCAACGGTAAAAAAAAATAACGCCCTCCTCCACCAGAGGCGATGACTCCCATGGGGAGGGGAACATTACTTTTTTTTATTTAAAAAAAGAAAATCCTGTTTTGGGATTTTCTTTCTGAAAACAAAAAAGAATACTGTTTTTTGCAGAATGGTGTCATGCTGACACAGCCCTGCATCAAACAAAGGATTGACTAGACAGGAACTGCCATGATGACAGTTCCTGTCAATACATCATAAATGACCTCCTGCTTGGCGGTCATTTGTAAATCCGGTGGTAGGGACCTCCACCAGGCCGGTGGAGGGATTTACAATGGTTGTTTTTGGTCTTTTCCTTTTTTCCACTTTACACTATTCACCCTTTTCTATATATTCTTCCAATGGGTGTGAGGCATCCCTTTTGCTTCTGAAATATGCTTTACTTTATTCTGTTTTTCGTTTCACTTCTTCTGCGTGTTTGCCTGACTTTGAGGCATGAATGGTAAACAAACATTCTTAAACATAATCCTAAAACACAGTGGTTCTTTTTCACCTTGCCATACCATTTATTGCCTCTCTGGCTTCTTTTACTTTTCTTCAATTTTATTTGTACTTTTTAGCTCTGCCTGTAAGCTTGGCATTAGTTTCAATTCTTTCATCAACTTCTGTGATCAGAGTTTTTCAATCTATAAAATCTGATGGTTCACAAAATATTTGCAAGTTAGCTCTAGTTGTTTATGAATATTCTTGTTCTTCTCTGCATGCTTGGTCTGCCCATGTATACATATGCTGCACTTCATGTTAATCAAAATTATTGCTCTCATTGTTCAACTCTTCGTGTCATTCAAATACTTCTCGCAATGTCTCAACTCCATCGGTTGGCTAGCCTTTGCTTTCGATTTCACGGTCTCTACTTTTTTAGCTTTTTTTTTTTTTTTTATTTCTTTTTTTTTTTTTTTTTTTTTTTTAAATCTTGGGTATCTTATTCTTAACCCTGTGTCATGGTTTTACATTCAGCTTCACTGTGTATTTTTTCTGTTAACAGCTGCTTAGACTCGCTTTTGCTCTGAAATGGTGGAGGAGCGTCGCTCCACTCACTGCAGATAAAAAAGAAAACAATTTAAAAAAATCTATTATTTTATTTTTCACTTGCAGACGATGCTGCTGAGTCAAGGACGGGCCGGGCATCCTGAGTGACAACACCTACAGCAGGGGGAGGAGGAGTGTTGGGCATTGTAAGTGCACAGTATATCAAGGAAGAGAGAGAGGACTAGGTAGCTAGCCCATATCCCCAAGGATTTATATGTAATCAAAAAGAACTAGCCTATTGTGAATATTTACAGGACTCAGAACTGTATGATTAGAGGTAAACCATTAGGTTTTTTCATGAAGCCCTCACCCACCAACCTGGTTGGTGGCATGCATCATCATCGGGCCCGCCCAGTGACACCGTATGTGTCCCGGGTGTGCTTCGAAGCCTGATTACAGCGGTGCAGGTATATAACTGAGTGTGCAGTGAAGTGACGTGAGCTGTGAAGAATAAAAACGCTATATAGTGGTCCCAGTACCAGAGGGTGATAACTATCACGCTGACAGTACCACCAGTACTGTTACACATGTATGTTTTATTTCTAATTCCACACACCCAAAGAGGAGTGACATTCAAATGCAGCAACACAATCCCTCTTGAGGTTGGGGCTGTAGGAGTTGTCTGGGCAATCCCTTTCTCACCCACCTTAATGTAACGTGTTTAGAGTTATTATCCATTCACTGGTGGCCACGTCAAGGAATACAATCTATTAGGCCTTACTCAGGAGTTCCCTTTTGACTCTTTAGGATTTCAGTCAAAAGTGTCTATGGTGCCAGAACACCTTCAGCGTGAATCCCCCAGGCACACAAAGGTCCTTGTTCAAGTCTTACCTGATTCTGCAGCAGGGAAGTCTTCGGCATTACAGCTGTTGCTTTCAACGTGAGATTAAATCCTGCTTGGAGAAGGTAGGCTACTCGCGATCCATGCAGTAGTGTCAGGCATTTGCAGGATCAGTCTCCAGAGTGGCATGACCACTCTCCCCAGCGATCGGAGCAGCTTCCATCTCACAGCAATGTGGTAAGTCATGTTCTCCTCGGGGAGAGAGAATTCAGTCCTTTGGCTCCTGATTGGAGTCCTGCAAGGGCACATCATCCTCCTCGGTATTCTCCTGGCCCACCGGGGTTAGTCAGGGCAGATCCCTTGGTGCGGCTGGACCTGCCGGTCACAGCCTCACTTCAGTCCCAAGTGATGGCCTAAAGTCAGGTGCAACCAACCACACCATGGTGGCCTCTCCTGGTATACAGGGTTGCCGATCAGAAGTTCACGAGTTTTGGCAAGCTGATCACACTGGTAGCCCCCTCTGGACTATGGGGTCACCTCAATGAGGCCATGTGGGCTCAGCGCCCTCCACACATTGCTCGATACTTGGCACAGTCAATGCTGCCATTCTCCTGGCATACAGGGGTCACGGAAAACAGTTGTGCGCCCGTACAATGGCCCAATCGGTGCACTGCCAAATTCTCACACCTCATACAGGGGTCATCCATATGGGGCGCCCCAACGGACCTTGCTCCCTTGAATGTTCTCTTCTTCCTCACATGACAAACTGGTCTTGGCAGGTGCTGATGCTGCAGGCTCCAGGGCAGGTGGTCTTGGTTTCTTTGGGTGATGTCCCCTCAACCAGCGGGGAGGCTGGCCTCGGCCCCCATTCCTGGTCACAGCCAGAGATCTTGCGGAGCTTCCCCTTCTCACACAGTACCTCTGGCTGCTTGGCAGATTACAAATATTGTGGTACTCAACCACCCCTTCTTATAGTCCTTTTCGAGACACCAAATGTGTTTTAGGGTCTGGTTCTATGAAGTTTTGGGTTGGGGCTCTGCTTCTTTTGAATTGGGCACTTCTTTTTATCTTTCTTCGTGAAGGATGTCTGTCACAGCAGGCAGGACTCAAACGAAGATTGTCTACAACAAATTTCCAGGGAGTGACCAGAGTTCACACCTGAATGTCAGCCACAGTGATATGTGCATCAACAGGTTAATCCCCAACCCCCTGCCTTACTCTTTATGATACTCTTATCAGCCCCATCTCCCTTCCTGAGATGTGTTCAAGCCCCTTCCTCGTGATCTATCACTGAATCAAAGAGCAGTCTTTTGAAGAGTAAAGGGAATCTCTTCCTTTCCCTCCAGTGTGTCTCACCCAGCTCACAGGAATGCAGCAATACACAAATCTGTCTGGGGGAATCCCTCTTCACCAGTCAGAGCTCCACACAAGGCACCCTTGCAGGCACATTTACTCAGTGTACACTCATAGCACACTTACCGTGAAGCAGTAATACCTCTATGCATTGTACCCCTACATACACACATGCATTCAACACACACTCACACTCAGTCTATGCACACTGCACTGAAGCGTTTCTATCTTTAACCAGGGTATATGATTTCAAAATACATGCACTGCCGGCACACACTCACTATGTGTGCGCTGCACAACACTTCGCCCTGCATGTACGGTGCTCCATGCAAGCACGCAAACATGCAGCACATGCTTTATCCACATGTGCACTGCATTGCACTACATCTCTCATGAAATGTATTCCTCTCATGCACACATACACGCAGCACATGTACTAACCACACATGCACTGCTCCATATCCTTCTCACGCACACACATTGAGCACAGTCACTACTGCTGCACTCTGCATCTTACCTGATTTAGGCCAAGGGTGAGTTAAGCACACAGCAGTGGAACTTTTTACAAGGTGAGTGAGCCTGTAGGTCTCACTCCAGTGACACAGTGTAAAAAGGTCCTGTTCACTACTACTGATCACTACACAGTCTGCTGCCACCACTGCACTCGTGCTACTTAACTCCTGGTGAAGATGGTAGCCTTCCACCACTATGAGGGCAGCACTCTGGGCACCCCCCCTCGGTCCAACAAGACCGCAATCCATGAGACAGGCCTATGGCATGGTGCACACGCAGGATCTGTGCTCCCCCATAAAAAAATGAACATTAGGGATCCATCCAACAAAGCAGTTGGGCACTCATGGCACGGGTACACATATCTTACCATGCAGAGGAGTTTTACCTACTAACACCCTCTCTCCCTTATTGTTCTCTCCTTCTCTCTTTCCCTCTCTCTCTGTTTCTGACTCTCCTTCCCTCTCTGTTTCATTCTTTTCCTGACTTTCAGTTTTTCCCTTTCGCTCACTCTCTCCTCATTGTTCTCCTCTTCTCTGTTTCTCTTTTCTTTCTTTCTGTGCCTCAGCTGAGCCAGCTTTGCTCTGCAGTGATCACGTGGATGTTCGGGGTGGCCCTGGTCCAGACTCCCACTGTCTGACCACCTGCTCTGGAAGCTTGCATGGATGTTTGAGTTTAGCTATTCACTGAGCAAGCAGAGTCCACTGTGACAAAAAGTTGCAGGGTTCCAAAACTTGGGAGTGGCTTTCGGAAAATAAATTGAACGCTGAGTTGCTGCGCTAGGAACAGGGCCGGCTTTAGCGCTGGAGGTGCCTAGTACGGCAATCTTTGTTGGCACCTCCACCAAACCTCCTTCTCCACGTATTCCCTCACTACCATGTGCCTCTCATCTCTCCATAGCCCCTTTCTCACATGCATTTCATTGGTTTGTTGCGCTACTCATTCCTGTGTAGGGTGTCAGAGCACTTTACATCACACACGCATATTATACGGAACTAATGAATCATATATGTGTAAATCAGTCTATAGGAAAAGTTACATAAACAAATGGGGATTACAAGGTGTAGGAGTCACATGCCACCGATACTAGTAGGTAGTATATTTTAAGAGTGTTTGGTCTGGAGAAGCACAAACTCAGGCTACTACAGTGGTTGGGGTTAGCTTTGCTAATAAGAATGTATTGCTACCCAAATTAACCCTTTTAGCTACATTAGGATAATGAAAGACTGGGGACTAAAACATAACGTCCTAACCTATACCAAGCAGTTTGCATGCAGTTCTTGGGTGACAGTTCATAGCTCACTGGGCTATATTAGGATTGCAACTTATAAACGGCAAGTAACGAAAGGATCTATGGGGCATATTACCAAGATTAAGCGATATTTATCGCCTAACACGGTTAGCGGCAATATTATTATTGCCGAGCTCCGCCGATTTTTATCGCAGATAAACCTTGCTATTATCAAGGTTTATCTCAAAAGCGATAAAAATCGGCCGTAATGCATGAATATCGCTGAAAAGTCAGCGATATTCATGCATTACCGAGCTAATGCTCTTAGCCATGTTATCCACCTACCATTGGATAACATGGCTAAGACCTGCTCTGGGCAGGCGTTAGCTTTTGGAGATATTCACGCTTAGCGCAAATATTTCCAAAAGTACACCTTTGTAGGTAATAGGAGATAGCGATGTTAGCAACTGTTTACAGTCGCTAACATCTTGGCACGCCCACTTTGCATGTCATTAGCGATAAATATCACTGACATGCAAAGTGGGCCCCAAGATGATCGCTATCTCCTACTAGCTGTCGTTAACTGGTGTTAGCGACAGCTAGGTAATAGGGCGGCGATAAGGCCCTTGGTAATATGCCCCTATGTGACAAAGGCAGTAACATACTGAGTGATCCACATAAAATACAGTTCGGTAATTTGTGTGATACGTGTTCTTTGCAGCAGGCATGTTAACCCTCTGCACCACTTTATGATATGTCAAAACTGCCACTAGACAAAAGACCTCTCTCCAGCAGGAACATTAATCACCAGAGTTACCATGATATTTGTATTGTTTCCTTACAGATGCTGGACACACAAGGAACTCTGCAGCGGGTGCTTTTTCAAATCTATGGGATTTTTAAATTCGCCCATACCCCCTCGCCCGAGGTCAGTTCCAGGTGCGGCTGCACCGGTCGCACCACCCTAGAAAAGACCCTGACTAGGAAGAGGCTACATCAGGAGAAGGCAGGAGGCAGGAACACGAGGACATCCATTCTGAGACCCCTCTTAACTCTGCGGGGAGATACTGAAATTGCTGATTCCAGACACTATGGGGCGGATCTACAAGGAAGTGCTGCAGCGTGGCACCGCAAGCCCTTTGGCTGTGCCATGCTGCGGCACTTCTGAAGCACAGGGATACAACATATTTACAAGAATATGTCGCATCTCAGTGCTTCCCCCTGCGCTGGCGCACAAACTGCAGCGATGAGCCGGCGCAGGCACCCTTGCACCATGGTGCAAGGATGCGTGTGTTGTGGGGAGATTGTTTTTGTGCAGGAAGGGGCACCTTCCTGCACAAAAACAATCACTACAGGCATATTCCTCTGACAATGCCTGTTGTAAAATGCAGCACGCTTTGAAAGAGGAAAAAATTAGGAGAAATGAAAACTTTTCGCCTCGTTGCGCCTCACCACTCCACCTCTAGGGTGGCGTAGCATTCAGACGCATCTCCAGATTTACGATTTCTCGTAAATCTGGAGATGTGTCTTGTTTCATGGATGTTGCATGGGAACACCCACAGAAAAACCCACGGAACGCCCCTTCAACGCAAAGTGCTGCTCGGAAAGAGCCCGTATTTACAAGGAGAGGGAAAGTCACGCAGGGTGGCTTTTCCTGTCCTTGTAAATATGGAGGTGCCCCCTACGCCACCAGTACGTCACAAAAAGTGATGTACTAGTGGCGCAGGGGGCTCGTAAATCTGCCCCTTTGTCGCTGCGAGTTACAAAGGATCATAAATGAATCTCCTTTAATGGGGAATAATCTATCATAACCTATTGTCTACCAAATCATCTGACCAGATGGTAGCTATCTGTGAGGGGTTGTGTGGGGTGAGGAGCTGAGGTCTCTCTGGGGGGAGCATTGTCTAGAGGTGGCAGGTGGGGGCCAGGCTGCAGCTCCTGCCCCCCCCCTCCCGACCTCCCCCCACCTGTGATTTCAAGAAGTGCAGATCTACACACATTCAAACCAGAACTGGTGTTTTTTGAACTGGTAAGCCCAGGAAATACCTGACCGATTTTACTTACCCAGAGCGGTGTCTCTCAAGATATGCCATTCTGGACAATCTGTAATGGGGGCAGTATGGTGCTACAAAAGTGGGGGTTCTCTTTACCTTCCAATTCAGGAGATCAACTTCTGAAAAACCTTTCCTTGAAAAAGTCCCTAACAGAGACGCACATGTGCTGGCTGTCATAGTATAATTCAAATCATGTTGTTCAAACTTCCGACAAAACTATTTGTATTTTACCAGATATCAAAAAGGAATAAAAAACTGCTTTATGGACGAGTCATACATACACTTAATGGTGTTTCTTCCTTTAATTGTTTATAGTTAGGGGTGGTCAATGTTCCATCATATGATTTCCAGGCAGGGATAGCCCTGAAGGTTGGTTTAGCCCTCCTGTACAGGGATTAGTGAAACACACGACTATCCTACAGACCATGAAAGGCGTGTGCAATCAGTGTGTGAGCAGGTGCACACACGCCTTGTCCTTCTTGCCTCGCCCTTGTACACGAGTCCGCAGGCTCCATCACTAGATCCCTGGGTCCAAGGATGTGTTCTGTGGCTTCTGGGGAGGTGCTGGTGCCCTGGTACCGGGATGCACGCTTGGCGACCAAGGGAGATGCATTTAACAAATGTCCAATTTCAAGCATTGAAGATGAAGCAAATTATGTAGAATGATATGATTTGTTTCAAGGGATTGGATGTTGGGATAAGCTATATCTGAGTTGCAAGTCTTACGATTCTTACGATTTAACCAAACGTCCAGGGAATTAATCCTATGGTTCAGACATGCTGGCAATTGATCATGGTATCAGCATCATTTGAGCAGATATCGTGTTCTTCAGATGCAATCTGCTTCCAGAAGATAGCAAATTTAAGGAAGCATCTAACACCAGGTCAGAGAAAATGTGTTTGGTCAACACATGGAATTCTAGTCACTGGAAGAAAGGGGGCAGCGGACATCAAGATTTCCTAGCAGCAAGGGTAGGAAGGGATCCTACAGAGATCATGCTGTTAGAACACCACAACCAGGGTGGATCCCAGTTACCAGAAAGGGATGTGGACAGGAAAATCAGGGATGGTGCGTTGTCTTATGTTGGGCAGGTCTTGTGTCTTGTCTTCAGAAGTCATGGAGATTTCAGCCACATTGCTCTGTTTGTATAAATCACAGCACAATTGAAGAGTCAAACTTACCAGCAAATAACTTACCGCAGGACATCACACTCCCACCGCAACAGGCAGCGGTAGCCTCTCTGGGACTCTGGGCACCTGTGAATAGAGTAGATGCACACGGAGAGGCACAGCCAGTCACCAGCGTTATGACCATACACGGAAAATAGTGTGACAGGGGTGGGTACAATGGAAGGGGTAAACTGAGACTGAGAAGCAGGGTGAGAGCTGGAGTCTATCATACAGGGTTAAAGTTAGAGAAAAAGAAGCAGTTTTAAAACAGTAGACCGACAAGCAGAGTAAGAGCGGGAGTCTAGGATACAAGGTTAAAGTTAGAGAATATGAAGCAGTCTTTAAGCGGTAGACTGAGAAGCAGGGTAAGAGCTGAAGTCTATGATACAGGGTAAAAGTTTGAGAACATGAAATAGTCTTTGAGTGATAGACTGAGAAGCAGGGTAAGAGCTGGAGTCTAGGATACAGGGTTAAAGATAGAGAATATGAAGCACTTTTTAAACAGTAGGCTGGTAAGCATGGTAAGAGCCGGAGTCTAGGATACAGGGTTGAAGTTAGAGAATATGAAGTAATCTCTAAGCAGTGAAATGCGAAGCACGGTAACACTGAAGACTATGAGAAAAGGTCATAACTGGGGGTAACAAGACAAAATATCGAATTCAAAATATAGAATTACCAAAATATGGAAGTCAAAAATTTAGAATAGACAAAAAATCGAATGGACAGAATATAGTGGTGAAAAATATCAAATTGAAGGTAAGGTATTTAATATCAAAAAGTAATTTTTACCCCTACGCTATCCAACGCTTTCCCTACTGTTGCTCTCCCTGGAGTGGGAATAGCAATTTTTACCCCTACGCTATCCAACGCTTTTCCTACTGTTGCACTCTCTGGAGTGGGAATAGCAATTTTTACCCCTACGCTATCCAACTCTTTCCCTACTGTTGCACTCTCTGGAGTGGGAATAGCAATTTTTACCCCTACGCTATCCAACGCTTTTCCTACTGTTGCACTCTCTGGAGTGGGAATAGCAATTTTTACCCCTACGCTATCCAACGCTTTTCCTACTGTTGCACTCTCTGGAGTGGGAATAGTAATTTTTACCCCTACGCTATCCAACGCTTTTCCTACTGTTGCACTCTCTGGAGTGGGAATAGTAATTTTTACCCCTACGCTATCCAACGCTTTCCCTACTGTTGCACTCTCTGGAGTTGGAATAGTAATTTTTACCCCTCCGCTATCCAACACTTTCCATACTGTTGCACTTACTGGAGTGGGAATAGTAATTTTTACCCCTCCGCTATCCAACGCTTTCCATACTGTTGCACTTACTGGAGTGGGAATGGTAATTTTTACCCCTACGCTATCCATCACTTTCCCTACTGTTGCACTCTCTGGAGTGGGAATAGCAATGTTTACCCCTACGCTATCCAACGCTTTTCCTACTGTTGCACTCTCTGGAGTGGGAATAGTCATTTTTACCCCTACGCTATCCAACGCTTTTCCTACTGTTGGACTCACTGGAGTGGTAATAGTAAATGTTATATTTATTATTTCATGAATTTGAAATTACTTTTAAGACATTTAAAAAAATTCGATATTTTGACTAACTATTTTTTAAAACTATATTTTTGATTCGATATTTTTGCATTCTATATTTTTTCTTCGATATTTTGGTAATTCTATATTTGTGAATTCAATAATATGTCAGTGATCCATGGCACAGTGATAATGCGGGAGAATGCACAGCGGGCGGAACTAGACGCAAGGATAAAGCTAGGTGATATGAAACAGGGTTGAAGCTGCAGACCGTGAAGCAGGGTAACAGTGGAAACTTGGAAGGAGGGTGAAGCTGAAAGCTATGATGCGGGTTTAAAGTGGGAGGCTGTCAAGCATGGTATTAGGTGGAGTTTAGGAAGAAGGGTAATAGCGGGGGACTACTTAGCAGGGCTACAGCTGGTCACTATGCCACAGGGACAATGCAGTAGTCTGTAGAGCAGGGTAAAGCTGGCAACTATGCAACCAGGATAACACGGTAGTCTGTAGAGCAGGGTAAAGCTGCAGATTATGAAGCAAGTTTAGAGCACTGGACTGCCAAGCAGCGTAACAGAAGGAGGCTAGGAAGCAGGGTAATAGTTGGGGACTACTAAGCAGAGCCACAGATGGCACCTATGGCACAGGGACAACGCAGTAGCCTGTAGAGCAGAGTAAAGCTGCAGATTATTAAGCAGGTTTAGAGCACTAGACTGCCAAGCATGGTAGTAGGTGGAGGCTAGGAAGCAGGGTAATAGCTTGGGACTACTAAGCAGGGCTACAGCCGGAGACTATGTCACAGGGACAACGCGGTAGTCTGTAGAGCAGGGTAAAGCTGCAGATTATTAAGCTTATTTAAAGCGCTATACTGCCAAGCAGGGTAGCAGGTGGAGGCTAGGAAGCAGGGTAATGTCTGGGGACAGTAAAGTACGGATAAAGCTAGCGAGCATAGCATTGAGATAATGGGGCAGAGCGTAGAGCGGGATAAAGATGGAGACGAAGAAGCAGGGTTAAAGTGGGAGACTTTAGAGCATGGAAATATCTGGAGAACACTCAGAGTCAGGAAAAGAGGCAGGGAGACTATGTGAGCCCAGCAGTGACTGAGTCAAGAGCTCTCTGTGCAAACACGTCACAATGCATTCCACCCATTCACACCACACACACATGACCCCAAGAGAAAAGACACCAGCCTCTTTTTTTTTTTTTTGGTTTTGCTTTATAAATAACTTTAAATAGTTTAAATACGTATTTCATACCAAGTATATAAAAATAGCATTTCTGTCTCCGATAAATAAATTAGAGAGGTTTCATTTACATGACAGTTAACGTGCAAACGACAGGCCGAGGGCCCGCCAGCCTCTCGGTGGGGGGTGGCCCCCACGGTGGACGACATGCAGCGATAAAAAGGTCTCTTTCCCTTTCTCTCTGGGCCCGCCGGGCCGCGGGCGCCAGCGGGGGCTGGGAGCATTGTCTGCAAAATGGAGGACTATTGCTGCAGACAACAATGGCTTCCCACTTCCTGCCGCCAAAGGCCACGTGACGTTCTCCTGTCTGGGCCTCGCGGCTGCCGAGGGGCGCTTTTACAAAACACCAACCCTGAGACCCCCAGCTCCAAAGAAAACACTTCCTGCATGCTTCTGCAGAGCAGCGTGTGCAATATCGAATTGCTTACCTACTTTCTATAAGCCCCCCAGCCTCAATCTATTTGTAATTCTCTGATAGGCAGAGACAAAACCGCAGTCATGCTGTATACGTCTGAAATGCCGAGCATGCGTCAAGTCCTGCAGAGATTGCGCATCATTATACGTCTATGGCTCTGTCATCTTTGTAATCAATTGTGCTGGTCACAATCTGTAAGGGGTAGTGGTCCGGGGATTGTGCCGAGAGGCCGGTGCTCCCCTCCAAGTCCCAGGAGCCCGGCAGGTTTTCAAGGCTAAGTGAACTGATGGCTCCCTGGCTGAAGCCTTCCTCCGATCTGCTGGGCAGCACCATCTGCATCGATGACGTGTCCGAGGAAGAGTACACGGAGGGGGATAGGGTGGCTGAGATGGACTGCAGCGGGGTCAAGGTGGCATCGGAGAGTGGCGACGAACACCTAAGATAGTCCAGCTGGTCGGCCTGGATGACCTGATAGTGTGACGGGGAGTAGCCCAGGCCCGTCGTGTAGTAAAGTTCACCATCCATGGCATTTTGGATATCGCACTCCTGTCTCGGGGGGCTGCTGCCCACTGAGGACGGGTCCATGTGCCAAATGTCAGACACGGTGGAGCCCTGGTGGTAGAGCTGTGTTTTGGTGCAAGTCACCGAATCGGGTTCCTGGTGCATATAGGGCTGATGCGTAGTCCATGACATTGAGTGTAAACCCTCCACTGGAGACCCCATTGTTGTTGCGTACGAGTAGTGAGATGACTTCTGCACAGCCAGTAAATTCTCCAGCAGGTTAATGACATTTTTCATATCTCTCCCAAGCTGTGAGACCTCCTGGGTTAAGGTGTTTACCTAGCGGAGTAAACAAAAGAAGCACTGGTTACAAGATTAAAAAAAAATAATAATAAGCTCAACATAAGCATGGATGCACAAGTTTACCAGGCAAAAAAAAGCATTTTTAATCCACCACGGACAGAACCTACCAACCCACTCCTGCAAATCCTACTTCTCCAACTGCTCTGTTATCAGCCATCCTACGGATGCTTGAGCATCCATGGATGGTTAGCGTTAGGATATTGCTGAGATTCCAAGGCGTGTAGGTTCCCTGGACACCCAGCTGTAATCTGGTTCTGGGACTCACAGATGTTAACTTATACTAGGGTGTTTAGTTCATGAAACTAGACTACGACAACATCTGGCCCCCTGACTTTCATTACACAAGACAAACCTTAGCACCGAAGACATCAAGGGCTGAATGTGACATCATGGTGGGGCTCTCACTGACTCCCTTTTTTTTTTTTAAAGTTTAAAGTTTATTGAAGAAGAGATTGTGACAACAAAGTAATGCATCATATAAGAAAAATCACAATGTAAGAATATTGTAAATATGAAATAAATGAAAATGAAGCAGTGATAAAGGAAAAGGGGAGGCAAGGAAAAAGAGGGAGAAAGGAGGGGAAAGGGAAAAGTACTATGAGAACCTTAATCCCCAGTACATAAAACTAGGAGATTAGGAAGCATATTGAAATCATAAACGGTTAAAATACAAAAACTAATAAACTATAGAAAAGGAGTAATACTAACTGAGATATCTGGAGCCAGGCTAAAAAGACAAAAAATCATTTATTGAGGTTTCCTACCTTCATCCAAGGTATTCATTATAACAGCGGAAGTTGAAGCTATATCCGTTAGGTAAGTGGATAGAGGGAGCCATAAAAGGTCTCTTTTAATGGATAAAGATATAGGTGTAACATTGCTTGTATCCAGTCTATGATGAAAACAAACAGCATTCCACCAAGCTCTGAAAGTAATTTTAGCCGCCTGTCTCCAATTGGAAGTTATTAAAGGAAGGGCTATTGCTAATAGTAAATCAGTTATTGAGGGGTTCGGGGTTGAGAGTGGCCATGAAGGCGATAAGGAACCTAAAAAGATGTTAGAGAGAGAAAAAGAGATTTGTGTATGGAAAATTTTATTAATTGGGACCAAACTAGAAACCAAAAATGGGTGATAGAGGGACATTCAAAAAGCATGTGTTTTAAATCAGCTAAAGGAGACTTGCATAACCAACAGGATGGTAATAAATCCGTAGAAAAAGAGGCTAACTTCACTGGGGTGAAAAGAAGACATTTGTATATAAAGTAAAGAGTCTGAGATGTGTTAGCTGCTCTAGATGTTTTATGAATTTTTAGCCATATTTTATCCCAAAATGGGATAGACCAACAATCTGCAAGATCCTTTTCCCAAGTCAATTCAGCCTTCCCCTTGGTCCTGTCCGAGGAGAAAAACAAATTCCTATATAGAGAGGAGGCTAATGTATCAATAGATAGTAAAGGAAAAAGATTTGAACATCTGGATAGAATACTAGGGCTAGGCGGTAAGGAAAGAAGGTATTGCAAGAGGGGAGGTAGAAGCAAGTCATATTGAGGTTTACAAGAAGACGGTAAAGACATTTTTAATTGAAGATCTGCGAAAGAAAGTGGAGAATTATTAATAACTAATTGTGAAATCCAAATTAAGTCTCTAAGATTTCCAATATATGGTACAACCTTTGATACATAATAAGTGATTGTGCCAAATGGGTTGCTGGTTCAAAGAGGAAAATGAAGGATATGAGGACGGACGAAGTGGTATTGATATTTTACGTGTATGGGAGATAACTTGAGAACGAAAAGAGGAAATATTATTAGAAAAAGTGAGAGATTCATTAATGTGAAAAGGAGCTATAAAATGTTTTTCTATATTCAACCAAAGAGGAGGATGAATACATTGATCAGGAGAAAGCCAGAGAGAATATTGTCTGAGAGAGAAAGCATGATGGTACGATTTAAAATCTGGAAATTTGAGACCACCAGAGTTTTTGTCGGCTTTGAGAGCATTGAGAGCTATTCGGGGTGGTTTATTTTTCCAAAGGAATTTGTTTAATAGAGAGTCAATTTTTTTAAAGTAAAAGCCAGGAATATGAACAGGTATCATATACAAAAGGTAGAGAATTAACAGTGAAAGCATCATCTCAGAGTCTAGGCATCCCCACCAGGAGAGAAAAAGCGGGTGCCATCGATCAATAGAAACCGATAAAGCTTTGGTAAGATTATCAAAGTTTTCTTTTAAGTTTTCTGGGATAGTAGGAGCAAACCATAAACCTAAGTACTTTATTTTAGATGTTTTCCAAGAGAAGCCAGTAATGAAATGAAAAACAATTTATAACGCGCAACTAAAACCCGGAGGCATCAAGGCGCCTAACAAACAGAAGTACTCAAAAAAGGCAGGAACAAAACTACAAGTAGGCTTTGACAAAGAGACGAGTCTTCAAGGCCTTTCTAAAAGCGTGTAAGGTAGACAGGGACCTAATTTCATCCGGTAGAGTATTCCAACATTTCGGCGCTAGAGTCGAGAAGGCTATGCCCCCCCACTTAGCTCTCCTAATGCGGGGTATACATAGCAGAGACTTCTTGGCTGAGCGTAAATTTCTGGAAGGGTTGTAAGGGACCAAGAGGTTACCAATTCCTCCCGACCTATTTCTTGCCAAGGCTCCATATGTCAGGCAGAGAGTTTTAAAAAGAATCCTATCCTCCATTGGGAGCCAATGAAGGACTTTCCTGGCAGCAGTGGCTGAGGAACGTCTAAGCAGGTCTAAGACAAACCTCGCTGCTGCGTTCTGAACCATTTGTAACCGCTGCAGCAGGCCCTTGTTGATCCCTGCATACAGCGCGTTACAATAGTCCAATCTCGACCCTATGAGAGCTACCACGACCTGCTTTCTCGCTTGCGGAGACAGATAGTGTTTGATCTTCCTTAGAATGTGGATGACCCCCCAGCAGGTAGCAATTGTTCTATTTACCTGCTGCTGCATACTATGCAAGGGGTCAATCAAGACACCCAAATTCTTAGCTAGGCCCGTGGGAGCTGGGCAGGCTCCCATCGAAGTGGGCCACCATTCCGCCGACCATATCTCCTCCTTCCCTCCAAACACCAGAACCTCCGTCTTCTAGCCGTTAAGCCTCAATGAATTGTTAATCATCCATTGGGCGACTGCCTCCATACAAGATCTAAAATTGGAGGCAGTCAGGGTGATAGACTGTGCGAGAGACACCAGGATCTGGGTATCATCAGCGTAGGAGACTACCTCCATCCCAAAAGATCTAATAAGCCTGGCCAGTGGGGTTACATAGATGTTGAAAAGGGTCGGACTTAATGCCGACCCCTGAGGAACCCCACAATGCACAGGAAGGGATGGAGATAGAAACTCTCCCAGGTTAACTCTCTGTTCTCTCCGATCAAGAAAAGAGGTCAGCAGGCCAAGTGCGGACCCCTCCACCCCTATCTCCCTCAGTCGAGATGTTAATACCGAGGGAGAGAGGGTGTCAAACGCCGCAGTAAGATCCAGGAGGATGAGCAAGGCAGTCTGGCCCCTATCCACCCTAGTGCGGATGTTATCAAGCACAGTGGTAAGGGCAGACTCCGTACTATGCCCCCTCCTGAAACCATGCTGTGAATGATCAAAGAGGTCGGAGTTTTCCAGGAAAGCTGAGAGATGCTGGTTCAGATGAATTTCCAGCATCTTTGCAGGGGCTGGGAGCAGGGAAATGGGGCGTATGTTTTTAACACCCCAGGATCAAGCGTAGGTTTTTTCAGCAGTGGTTTCACTACTGCCCTCTTCCACTGCGATGGAAAAATACCATCCCTCATGGCCCTGTTCATGATCTCCAAGAGTGGCGGCAGCATAGTCTCCTTACACTGCTTTAGGAGCTTGAGAGGGCAGGAATCTAACGGGGAGCCCGACTTGATCCTCCTGAGCAGACTCTCCACGTCAGATAGAGAGAGGGGAGGGAAACTACCCAGACTAACCTGTGAGGAGACCTCAGCCATTAATGCAGGGGGGGAAAGGGAGGGGGGAAGGGTGGATAATGAGATCTTCTGCAGCTCTAACGCTGAATAGATGTCACCAATTTTAGTTTGGAAAAATTGCGCAATGTCGTTGCAGAGCTGTTGAGACCCAACAACAGAGTCAGGCATCTGCAGGGAGGTAAGAGCGTCCACGATTTTAAAATGCTCTTTCGGGGAGGATAGGGGGGTGGTGCGGATTGTGAAGTACTCCTGCTTGGTTCTAATCACCTCAGCCTTATACCTCCTCAGTGATGTTTTGTGAGCTACTTTATCCTTAAGGTCCCAGGAAGTCCGCCAAAGGCGTTCCTGTCTCCTGACTCCCTGCCTAAGAAGCCTAAGCGACTCAGAAAACCAAGGGGCCGACGGCCTTTTCCTGGCGCAATAGCGCATGGAGGCCGGGCCAGCTCTTCTATTGCTACTAGGACCGCGGTATCTAGTTGAAATACCGCCCTACCTACATCTTCCTCCCGTGAAATGGCCTCACAAGGGATCCTCAGAGCAAGTGAATCAATATTTTAAAAATTTCTCCGAGATACCATTTTACTCCCCTCCTTTGATTTACTATTCAAGGAAGTAGAGGTCAGCTCTATCGGGACAGCCAAATGATCGGACCACGAGAGAGGAAACGGATCTTTAGCAGTCAGCCTCCCGTCATTCGAAAAGATTCCATCAAGCGTATGACCCGCCTGATGGGTAGCCCCCTTAACTCGCTGTTGAAGCCCACAGGCAGATAAGGCATCAAGCAGGGAGAGGGTTTCAGTGGACTCCAAATTCTCCAAATGGAAATTCATGTCCCCCAGAATCGTAAAATGCTCACAGCCGAAATAGGGTTCTAAAATGGCGAGCAACTTTTGTTTGTTTTAGACAAAGAATATTTAATGGGAGAACTTGACATGTATCCGAGTAAAGGCGATATCCGGATAATTGAAAAAAAGTGTTAACTTGGGAAAGAAAACCTGGAAGGGAAGTAGAAGAATTTGAACAGTATAGAAGGATGTCATCAGCATAAACAGACATTTTAACTTGGCTACTGTCAAGACCAAAACCAGTAATGCCATCATCTAACCTAATTTTCTTTCAAAAGGGTTCCAAAGCAATTATAAATAAAAGAAGAGATAAGGGGCAGGCTTCAAAAAGAGGAAAGTATTCAGAGGTTTTCCCATTAACAAAAATAGAGGCTTTAGGGCCAGAGTGTAACAAAGAAATAAGAGAAATTAGTTTAGCAGGAAAACCTATCCATTGAAGTTCTTGAAACATAAAATCCCAACCGATCCTGTCAAAAGCTTTTTCAGCATCCAATGCTATCCAGCGATGGGATAATCAAGAGAAGAGGCTTTACGTCGAATGTTAAAGAAAACGCAGGAGTTATCTGAAGACAAGTGGCCTTTAACAAAACCTAATTGTTCTGGGCCAATAAGGTTAGACAAAATGGGATCAATACGGAGAGTGAGGATCTTTGCGAAAGTTTTATAGTCTACGTTAACCAGGGAGATCGAACGATAATTTTTACAAAAAGAGGGATCTTTGTTCTCCATGGGGATTAAACAAATCACAGCTTCTTGAAAAGAACCTGAAGAAGAACACTCCTTAACAAAGAACTTATAAAGTAATAAAAGGTGAGGAAGAAATAAGGACGCAAAATGAGAATAAAATTCAATAGTAAATCCGTCAGGACCTGGAGCCTTACCCCTTTTCAGTATTGAAACAGCACGTTTAATTTCAAACAAAGTGATGGCTGATTCTAATGAGGTAAAATCAGTATCACATGGGGGAGGATAATTTATCGATTGGAAGAAAGAGGAAAGTGCTTCTGATGTCGGTTGTTGCTATGGTGTGTATATATTTTTATAAAATGACACAAATTCAGTTAGAATGTCACTATCTTTAAATAACGAAACTGCTAAATTGTTACGTATGGATTCTATTTTGGTCCGTTCGCGTCGAATCTTTAAATAATTTGCGAGTAATTTGTCCATTTTATTTTGGCCACCATAATAGGGGCCCTACTTTTTAAGAGATAAGAGGATGCGGCTTCGGTGGAAGACTTATTAAAAGAGATTTTTGCCTCAGGAAGGTTTTTTAACGAGGATTCAGATAATAAGGATATGCAAGTTGTTTAATCTTGGCTAATAACTAAGTATTTTTGGCGTCAAAAAACTTTTTTTTCCTTGTATTTTTTCTTATAATAAACCCTCTAGCAGCAGCTTTAAAAGAATCCCAAATTATTACTGGAGAAGAGTCTGGTGTGGAGTTAAAGGAAAAGAATTCAGAAGCAAAAGAGGTGAATTGGCTTTTGAAATTAGGATCTAATAATAATGCGTTATTAAAACGCCATCTACCAGCATGAGGGGAACAGGGTAACAGATCAAAATCTACAAAACCTGGAGCATGGGCTGATATTAGGATAGAACCAATCTCGGCGTGAGAGACACGCTGAGATAAAAAAGGTTTACTGAAGAAAAGATAATCTATTCTGGATTGTGAGTTGTGCGGGGGAGAATAGAAAGTGTATTCCTGTAGATCTGGCTTACAAAGTCTCCAGATGTCAGTTAAAGCTTTACGACGTATGGCAGAGGTGAATTTGGAGTGCATCTTGGTATTGGAGAATTTCACAGAAGGGTGTCTATCCAATATGGGGTCAAGAATCTAGTTAGAGTCACCTCCAAAAATAACATATTCATCATCAAACATAAGAAGTGTGTCAGATACTTGAGTGCAAAACGTATTATCAATATTAACTGGTGCATAAACATTAAACAACACTAAGGGTATTTGGTCAATAAGCAATTTAACATTTACCCAACGACCCTCAAGATCATTTTCCTGATGTAGAACTGAAAACTCATGTTTTTATGGCACAAAATAGATGTTCCATTCTTCTTTCCTAAGGCTGGTGAAGAGAAAATATGTCCCACCCAACCTCTTTTCAGTTTAGCCTCTTCAGCTTTTGATAGGTGAGTTTACTGAATGAAAGCAACATCAGCATTCAACCTAGCTAAATGGGTTAAGACGCGTTGTCGTTTTATGGGGTTATTAACTCCTTTAACATTCTAAGTTACAACTCTAAAATCAAACCATTAAAATGAAATCATGCACAATTATTATTAAAAACATTTGAATTGCAGTCATGACATAAAACATGAACAATCAATATGCGAACCATATAAGAATTCAGATTCATATTACCTAGGTGAAAGAAAACAAAAAAGAAAAGATTGTGAAAGAGATTCAGGAAAAAGGAAATAAGAAAGAGAAGTATAAGAAAAGAACTGATATAAGTAGTACGATAGAATATAGAAAAACTCACTAACTCCTGAAGTCAGCTTTTGAAGTGATGCAGGGTTAAGTAGGCAGCAAGAAGATGTCTATGGCGAGTGATCAGAATGGTACCCCATCGCACAAGACTTCTACTCATCCCCCGGCAGAGCGGCATCTCCCCATTATCCTGTAGCAACCTTTCCCTAGCAATACCCTTCTAAAAAAGAGCTGTTCACCTGTACTGCCCACCTCTTTGCACTTGATTCCTAAAGGTGATGTGTTCCTGTGGTCAGTCTCTATGTTAGATAGACGAATGGCTTCAGGTAGGACTCAGTGGGTGCTGGTTTCACAAACGGTAGACAGAGGATGTGGAAGGCTATCTGGTTGGCACCGCAGGCTGTAGCATGTGCCTGCAGAGGACCAAAGATCAGGTCTTTGAAGAGGTCCTTTTAGCATGAGGGGTTCTTCGATGGCTTAGGGAAATGCATGGAGATACGTTGATGTTCTTCAGGACAAGGGCTATGGGATTACAATGCTGGCGAGCGAGGAGCATGAAGATGTGGAAGCT